>NW_021319127.1:248466-261788 GCF_001605985.2 Dendrobium catenatum
CATGACAATCAAACTCTGCGATAGATTTTGTGGCTCTGCTGTATGTTCAGCCTCCCCCTCTAATAGACAGATAAGGCTAACAGCACAAAAAATGCCCCCGTAGTTCAAAATGGCCCAAAAAGCTTAAATTTTTTTTTGCCATAAAATTGCACTTTTTACTTGTGCATAATAATTATGATCTATATATGAGCCTTATTATGCAAAATATTTTTTTATTTGCATTATTTTATTTTAATTCACACTTTATCTCATATATACTCATTTATTATTAGAATTGCGCCTTATTTTTATTTATAAAAAATATAAAAAAATCTATCATTTTTTAAAAAAATCATTATAAAATGATTCAAACATTAGATTTATTTTGAAATTAATGTTGAGTATATAAAATTAATAATTCAAAATTTTTATAGTAAAAATCTAATGATCGATGTTGAAATATATTTTAATATAATTTATATAAAATAAAATTTTAAAGTAAAAAAATAATAATAAATTTCAAGCCTCCAAAAATACGTTTACATTTAATTACAGTAAGAACTGAAAAAAATGGAAGAGAAACAACAGTGCAGAAAATAAAATATCAAATAATTAAAACTGGCGATGTGCATATCGCTTTTGTTATTTATATTAAACAATCTGTAAGCACCAATACAAAATACCTGCAAGAATTTCTTCTTATTCTTTAATCATGCAAATTATTGTTCTCCATATATGTGGCACGTAGTGAGAGCTGAATATTATAGATTAGATTAATAATAAAGTAATTATCCTCGCTAATCAACCTTTTCCTCTAAATAAGCTCGGTTAATTAAGGAGAATTTGCCTTAAAAATATTTTGATTATTTTTATGAGGAAGAATCTCATCAATTCGAATAAAAGAAATTAAAGAACGGATTAGCGAAGAAAGAAAGAAATTCATAAATCATAATTATTAATTTCTGTGTATCGATCCCATGATTCCCAACGTATACGATAATCCATCATAATATTAATGGCGCTGGCGCCGGCAGGGGAGGCGGCGGCGGCGCCGGCATCCAAGCGCTCGCGAAGAGCACGTCATGTCCTTTCCAAGTCAAAACCAGAATCTCCTCCTCATCCTTCTTCACTCCCCAGCCCGCCGAATGCTCGTCAACCATGCTCTTCAATTCGCCGACGGCTTCTTCGCCAAAGCCGACGCCTCTAAAGCCCACGCCTTTCATTCTCTGCACCCACTTGCTCCTCGTCTCCAACCTCTCCACTCTCTCCAATCCTTCCTGCGCAATCGCGTTCTCAATCTTCCAACAAATCGCTTCTTCATATCTCCGTCTCTGCTCCCCACCTTTCGGCAGGAAGCTATCCACCGCATCGAACGGTATCCACATGTAGTTGAAAGCGGCTCGAAGCCTTTCGACCACATTGCAGGCGGTGAAATCCGCGTCTTCTTCGACGACGATGAGGATCGTCGGGTCGAGCCCGCGCAAGGCGTTCAGAAACATGGTCCGCGGAACAATATTGGAATGCGATTGGGAAATATTGGGCGGCGCGGAGGATTCGTCCGGCGTGAAATGTAGCATGAAGTGAGAGTTGATTACGAGCGCTTCGGCGCCGGGTTCGGCGACGAGTTGTTGGAGGCGGAGATGTTCGATTAGGGAGGAGAAACCGTCGGCGGGGGTGGATTGGACGATGTTGAATTCCATTGCGAGGTTGCGGGAACGGGCGAAATTGACGAGTCGGGCGCCGAGTTCTTGGAGAGGGATTTCGAGGGCGGGGGGAGGGGAGGTGTCGGGCGGTAAGGAAGGGATGGTGACGCGGAGGAAAGGTGGGGATTCGGGGCGGCGGGCGGCGAGGGTTTCGATCAGGGTGGGGAGTTGCATGCCGTGAGTGGTGGAGAGGTCGACGATGTGGAGGATGGGGAAGGAGTCAGTGGCTTCGGCGATGGCGGAGTTGGCGGCGGAGAAGCCGAAGCGATGGCAGGGGGTGAGGTCGATGAAGGCGGCAAGGGAGGTAGCGGAGAGGGGGAGGTGGGAAGGGGGGGAGTGGTTGATGGATGAGAGGGCGGGGCAGGAGGAGCGGGAGGCGCGGAGGAGGAGCGCGCGGAGGAAAGCCGATGTAAGGCGTTGGTTGGTGTCGCCGTCGGGTGGAGCGATGTTGTGGAGGACCCAAAGAAGTTGCTGGGCGAGAGTGGCGTCGTGAGAGTCGATGGCGTGAGCGCAGTGGGCGAGTAGTTGCTCCATGCAGGCGGTGCTGTTAATGCTGAGGTTGTTGAGTTGGTGGGATTTGGAGGAAGAGGAGGAGGAAGATGAAGAAGGGAAGAAGTCCGGCCATGGTTGATTAGTTGTTTCTTTGAATTGCATGATGGATATATGTGATTGACAACAAGCGTGAGGCTTCAATGGAGCTAGTAGGGAAGAAGGAGAGATGAAGAGCTAGTTATTAAGAGAATGGAGGGGGTTGAAGAAGCTATAGCCGAGTGAGGACAAGAAGAGTTAGAGTTTGGAGGAGCTGGATTGTCGTTTAGGACTTTGGGCTTCTGTTCTTATTTGACCAATTGGAGGGGGAAAGATCAAATGAGGAAGATGAATATATAGTTAACAATAATGGAGAAAATTATTAATTCATGTGAAGAATTTGTTCATTGATTATATATATAGAAAGAAGGGGAAAGGGATGGAAGAGATGAGGAATGGATATCTATAACATAATTGTATGGGAGGTGGAATTAAGAGCTGGATAAAAGAAAGAGATGGGAGGGAATAAGGGCTGCCTTTATTAATTTGCTAGTCATTTAAGAAGACTTGTTTTTTGCCGTCGCCATCAGTGCAGGCTAATGCTTTGTGTTTTCTTTGGGAACAGTATATTGGATTAGTGAACTAGTTGGCTAATCAACACTTTTAATTTTTTTTTTAAAGAACAATGGACGATGAATTAGGGTTTTCTAAGATAATTAAATTGCGACGATTGAGATAGTTATGATAGTCTTCAAGAGCTTCAACAACACCGCCGACGAAACCCCATTGAATGTCGTTGGACCACAATCCGACTGTGGATCACCGCCGGACTTCCGGCCAACCGCCGTCGGACCACCGCTCGACTGCCGATGGCCACTGGACTTCCACTCGGCCTTCGATTGCCGCCGGATTTTTATTCGACCATAGTTGGACCACCGCCCGGCTGCTGACCATCGTCGAATATCAACCTAGTCGTTGACCGCCATCAGACTGCCGCCCGACCATTATCGGACTACCGCCCGGCCACCGACCACTGCAGGACTTCCACTCGGCTGTCAACCGTTGTTGGACTTCTGCCCGACCATAGTCAGACCACCACCAGCTGGCTTCTACATAGCCATCGAAAGTCGTTGGACTTCCGTACGACCGTCATCGGACCTTTGCCCAATTCTCCAATCTACTGTAATTTGAGCTCCTCTAAGTCAAGAGACAAACCAACCTTTGTAATCACTCACATTTAGTGGAATCTTTTCACCTGAGCATCACTAAAATGAAAATTTTATTTACTTTACCATCGCAAATATTCTAACATGCAACAATGATCAAAGGAATAAATTATGTAAATTAGTTAAATGAATTAATATGCATTTTCAATTTAGATTTTAAATAAATTAAGACTAAAATTGATGTTATCATCGTCTGGAGCTAGCATTATTTATGAATTCATATTTTTTTTTTTAAGAATTTGGTTTTGTTTGAGAGATATTCTTTATTGCTTTGTAAAGTTGTAGAAAATAGATTTTTAGTACAATTTCTTTAAAAGCAACGAACAAATAATGGTCAAATAAAACTTATTTTTGTACTAAAAATTATTTTAAAAAGCGGTAAGAAAGCTGTTTCAGGCTTCGTTTGGGACGACTTTCTTTCTGCTTGTTAAAACAACTTTTTAGTACATAAATTAAAATTCTTATACTAAAAAAATGCATTAAGAAGTAATAAAAAAGTTGTGCCAAACAAAACCTTAATCTCTTTCATCATGAAATGGATAATCATAACTTCATCAACGTAATAGAATTACAAAGTTTTTCCCATGACTGATATACTTGCATATGGTGTGGGGGAAATAAGGTAATAGAAGAGCTCGAAAAATGCTGAATTGATTTTCGCTGTTATAAAATGGAGCCATAAATTTATATTGTTTTAAAATTTAATTAAATATTTATTATTTTATTAATTTATTTTAAATTTATAATTAAAATCAATGCCTTAATTTTGCCCCACTTTTTGTTAATTACTCTAATAAAAGTAATTATTGATGGTTAGACAGAAATATTTTAACAATTGTTTTTATAAAATTCTTTTAAATATTTTTTTGGACAAAAATAATTTTAATCATACAAATGATGATTACATTTTTTTTTATTCTATGACTAAAAAAATATTACTTATGATATATAAAATTTAATCATAAATATGACTATAACTCAAAATTATTATAATATCATTAATTTCTTTTTTCTATAAGATGAATTCCAATGTACTAATATTCATCATTATCAATGCTACTATAGATAAAAAAAATTATAGCTCTTTTTTAGCTTAACTCACCTAATAATATTTTAAATTTATAATGAACATTTAAGTATGAATTCTTTTATAATTTATGAAGAAGAACTTTCTCAAAGCCTACAAGATGAGCATAATTTTATAAATTAAGTAACTAAAATGGGCTATAATTTTTTATAAAAGGATAGTAATCTAATTAATATATATTTTATACAAGAATACAAGGCCAATTATAAGATTTTAAGCAGATTCATATATATTTTAAGTATGAGAAACAGAGATAAAACTCATGACCTCATAATTAAGAGTTGTGGTATAAATCATTAGTTCATAGCTCGATTCATTAAAATGGGTTATAATTAGAACCATTTATATAGACTTAGGCCTAGCTTCTTAAAGTTATTTTTTTAGTGCAAAAATTAAAATTTTTGTATTAAAAAGCTGCTTTAACCAGCAGTAGAAACGCCGTTTCAAACGAAACCTTACTTGGGTTTGGGGTTGTATTTTAATCAAGTTTTAACTGGGACCCCTTGGGATTAATAACCTTTAAGATTTTAAAACCAGCTTTAGGTTTATTTTTATTTATTTTTTAAGAAAAAAAAGCTGACTATGGAAGGCTGAAAGCTATTGCATGACCAACATTTGTAATAAATGATGCAACTCATCTTGATCTGTTGGTTGAGAAATCTAACTATCAATCTAGAGATATTGAATTCAAAGCTTACTTCTGTATTGTGTGTATGATTTTGCTATAATTGACTCAAAAGTCCCTAACAAAACAGCTGTGATAAATCTAAATTTATTTCCTTTACTTGATCAATCATTTAGAACATAAATTAGAGTTCACATTATAAACAAAAATTCAACTTTTGTTATTATTTGTCATTTCCTACACTATGGAGATATTAAGTAGTACATTTATACAGTACATTGGCATAAATTCTCCTTAAATCCATTTTTACTATTGAAGATCCACTAAGAATTACAATATAAATCTTATTATTGCACTACAGGAAAATAGCGTATTTCCAGCGGATTTCAAAATTTTCCGGCGAAAACGATTTCGACGGTAAATCGAGCGTCGGTAAAATTTTCCATCAAAAAAAAAAAACTGCCGGAAAAAATTTCCAGACTTATTTCGCCGGAAAACTTTTCCGGCGGGCTGTCCGACGGAAATACTCTGCCGGAAAAAATAAAAATGATTTATAGAGAGAGCTGTATTAAATACTCTGCCGGAATTTCCGTCGGTAATAAGCTATTTTTCTTTAGTATTGGTCGAGGAAAAGAGTGATCATATGAGGAGAGAGAGCTATGGATGCCATTGGCTTTAATTTGGAAGCTTATGAGGCAGCCGGCCTCCATCAGGCCATTAGATTGTCTGCATACAGAATTTGTGTTTTTGTCATTTTATGAGAGAGAGAGAGAGAGAGAGAGAGAAAATTATATATGAGCTTTTTTCAGTGTTTTTTCCTTCTTGGCTCCTATGACGATGGCCTAAATTCTCAGCTTTGTCTCCCCTACAACATTATTAGAGACTATATGAACAAATTTGTAAGGTCAAATACAATATATTTCTTCTGATATTAGAGTTAGCACATCATTCCATTAAAAAAAAAAATTTTGACATGATATTTTAAAATAATTGATGGGTCCTCAATAAGAAGACATTTTCGGGTAACAGACGAAGAAAACGATAATGCATCTTATGGCTGTATTGTTCTAAACTGAAGAACTTAATCGTATAGGATCTCTAGCTATTATCCAAAGATTTCAGTTGGTGGACTGCTAAATTTTTTTCTGCTCAGAATATCTTCTTCATAATTTAATTTGAAATATAAGTCATTAATTGATGACATGCAAGATGCGTCTTCTTTGTTCTGTAAGAGAATAAATATGTTTTTTTAAAGATAATTACCAAAAATTAAGCTAATTGTTTTAGAAGGATACAGTGATTTGAATCTTATCCGAAGAGTGAGGAGTGCGAAATGGACAGGAAAAAAAGAACAAATTTTGATTAAAAATGCGAGAGAGACGGGTTAATCTGATCAAGTTGATTGGAAGACAAAGTTAGAGGCCTGTCAAATTTGTCTCTTTTCTAAATATACGATAAGGATTTCATGCCGGCCGGCGCCGCGCCCCTTCTCCTCCTGACCAGCCTCAACACCACCGCAGCGCCGGTGAGTCGATGATGCTCGCGATTTCTTTCTTCGCGAACATCCCCCCTATGAGCTCAGATCACGTTAAAAAACGTCAGCTTTCTTGTACGTAGTTTGCTGCCTATTCAGATATCTGAAGACTCCATATTTGATATTGACGCTTTCAAAATTACTGTGGCAATGAGCCAATGATGATTAGATAGCTTTAAGAGAGATGAAAATTTTTATATTTGTTGCATCCCGAAAAATTCGTGGCAATAGAGACTGATATAATTTAGCGTCTTAATTTTGTACGAAGATACAACACACAAATAGAAAAGAGAGTATTGTTATAACATTTATAAAAGACACCATAATTTTTACGGGGGTTTAAATGAAAAAAAAATTATGGGGCTCATGCTCAGTTTGAATGAATCCACTAGTGTTTGCAATTGATTACAAATGAGGCCCTTCCTTAGGAGGAAGGTTGTGACTCGAAGTAGCAAATGTACATCATATAGAGTGCATTATATGATAGGAGTTGGAAGAATCGGTGTTGATATGTTTGTTTAGACGGCAGGACTATAATCAGCAAGCGATGTAGGTAAGAAGGACTGTAGTTGGATGACGGTGGTCGGAAGGACCATAGTTGGCGAGCGACGTAGGTTTGTAGGACCGTAGTAGGCGGACAACGGAGGTCTGAAAGATTGTAGTCGGTAGGTGACAGAGGTTGGGATGATAGTAGTCGGCGGGCGACATTGGTCGAGATGATTGTAGTCGGTGGGCGACGAAGGTTGGGATGACGACATAGTTGACTAGCGACAGAGGTATGAAGGATCGTAGTCGGTGGACGATGAAGGTCCGAAGGATTGTAGTCTCTAGGCGATGGAGATCGGGATGACAGTAGTCGGTGGGAGACGGAGGTCGAGATGATAGTAGTCGGTGGATGACGAAGGTCGGGAGGACCATATTCGACGGGCGAGGTAGGTTGGGAGGACTATAGTCGGCAGACGACGGAGGTCAGAAAGACCATAGTCTGTGGGCGATGGAGGTCAGGAGGACCGTAGTTGGCAGACAACGAATGTTTGAAAGATTTTAGTCGGCAGGCGACGGAGGTCGGGATGACAGTAGTTGGCGATGTTAGTTGGACCATAGTCGGCGGGCGATAGTGGTTGAAAGGATCATAATCAGCGGGTGACGGATGTCGTGAGGACTCTAATCAGTGAATGGCAGGGCCATAAAGACTGTGGTAGGCAGTCGACGGAGGTCGGGAGGACCGTAGTTGGCGGGGCAACGAAAGTCAGAAAAGATCGTAGTTGGCGGTTGGGAAGAAGTCCGGTGGTGGTCGGGGGACTGGAAGCTTCTAGGTTCTTCTCATCTCTTCCTCCTCCTCCTCCCCTCATGTGAATAATGGGGGCATATATATAATTCTTTTAGAGTGGCATGACTTGTAAATATGTGAAGGATAAATGTCAAGATGGGAGTGGTTTATTTAGCATTTGAATGTCTTAATGATATTAGAATTTGGTGATCTTAGGCTCGTTGGATTTGTCTCGTCGAGTCGCTCGATTCGACTATAACCATGTCATGTTTAGAATTTATTTGGCGATCCAAAATATTGCTTGAACCTTCTAAAAGTGCTTTGGACCATTGATTTGGGCTCATTTGGGCTTGAATTTGATTGATTTTGGTGTCGTTGGGTTTGTTTTTCCTAGACGTTTAGTTTGAGTATAAGTTTGCTGAAATCAGAGTTTGGATGATCTCATATTTAATTTTTAAAGCTTTCAACTCAATTTTGCTTCGAGATTCATGCTTGATCAAGATAGTTTTTTGATGATATATCAATATTATTATAGTGACATATTAGTATTGTTTTTCCAATGAGCCTAAATTAGACCCATTAATGTTTCTAGAATTGTTCTTGTCAATCCATTGATGTTTATGCAGCTCATTTTGGTATGTTGGTTCAAAGTTTTGAATACTAATTATGAGGTCTTAGATTTGAAGCTTTTGTATATAATGTATATGTGAGTTTTTCTTAATTGCTCAAATGTCCTTAAAAAATCATGCATTTGAAATTTTTGATTGTTACATTCTTATGACTTAAGGCACTGATATGCTAGAAATAATATACTACATTCCTCGATTGGAGATATCATATATAGTGGTCTATGTTGGACCTCTGTTGTTGCATCGTTATTGGCTCAAAATCAATTAGGTCCATTAAGTTAGCTAAGGAGTGGGATCATTAAGTTTCATTGCAATCCAATGGTGGTGTGATCTAGGCCATGCAATATTCATATATATTTAGAAGATTCTATCAAAAGGGCCGCATGCTTGCTCAAACATTTATGAATAGAATATGATTCCATAGATTTTAGGTATTCAAAGTAAAGATATAGTCTTTGTTTCATAAAGAATTTTAAAGCTCAAGTTTTCAAATCGAGAGTATCAATTAATTAGCTTTATTTGATTTACCTAATCAAACCTTTATCATCTAGCTCAAGTCCTCCTGATCCCCTACTTTTATAAAGAAATCTAAAGCTTTGATCACTCGTTAGAATTAAGTGACGTAAAATTGTACCTAATTTTATTCATCGAAATAGACTGTCTAAACTATCTTCAATCATTCAACAACTCTCAACTCAATGTCTTTTTTATTGCAAAATGATTGCATTGATATTTCTTCATCATCTACTAATTAATCATGGTGTTCTATAATGTAGTACGCCATTGCAATTTTTTTTTTGAATTTGCCCGCTCCATCCTAGAGTAAGGCCTTCCATATCACCTATGATTACACATAATCGATTCTAATTTTATGACACCCCTTTTTGTATGAGAGGATTTCCCTTGACAATCTTTAGCAACTTAACAACTTCAGATTGCACATTGTTATCAACCAACTGTAGGCCATTTATTGACAACAAGATGTCAATTAAATATAAAATATTAGTGGCTAACTGCCTAACTCCAATTCACTAGCTCACTCTAGGTAACATATCAACTTTAACTAATGGATTGACTCCAGTCGCTCATTAATTATATATCATATGCCAGCTCTAGTCGATCATTGACTCTTAGTTGTCAATCAACGCTTGATCTCCTCGTATTTAGGAAGACTACTATCATAATTAACTTTTTAAAACTATTGCAGAGTACAATTTTTTTTTAAAGCAGCAAAAAAATAACGTACGTTCAAATAGAAATTATGGTTGAGATTTAAAAAACAAAGCAGCATGAAAGTTGTCCCAAGCAAAATCCTAATTTCACATAATGATTTGATTGAGGCACCTAGTCTAGGCTATTGTCATTTCTTGATTGGAAGTTTGACCCCTCTTTCATATGGTTTCTAGCAATTTATATGCATGTTTCCTTTTGGCTTCATTTTTAGCGACTTACATACATATCCTTTTGGCTTATGCAAACTTGTTCTAAGTAATTTTAATTTATGTCATTGTGATATTGCCTACACCTCACATTCTTCTTAAACAAATTATAAATAAAGAGATAATTAGATAAAATAGTGACGTTTTTGGTGCATCTTTGTGTTCATTTCTACGTGCTAATTCTGCGATTAATGAAACAAAAAATGCCATCGACAAATAATTTCAAATTAAACTCACAGCACAATCCAAAACATGTGACAAACTTTGCATTATAATGGTTAATACATATCATTATTTAGTGTCACACTTTGCAAACTTCCTAATTATTCTTTAATAGCTCTTAAACCATGGCATTTGGGAATAATAATGTAAGAACGAATTGAGCCGAGGTCGTGCACCTCTGGGTTGAGCTTGAGCTTGTGCTTGATTAATTAATCGAGTTTAAGCTCGAGTTTAATTTTACTCGTTTGAGTCGGTTCATTTATTATAAAAAGATAAAATTATTATAAATGAAACAATTACTGTTATCAAATGATTAAAATATTAAGAAAATATAAGATAAATAATAAAAAATCACTTACTGTGAGGAACTGTGATATAATTTTCAAATATTTTTAATCAATTTGTACTTAAGCTCCTGATTGCTAATATATTTTATATCAATATTTCTTAAACAAGCTAGCTCGCGAGCTAACATGTTGACTCAAAGTTTGGCTCGTTAACACATAAAGCTTGGCTCTTGTAATGTATTTATCTAGCTTAGTTCAAGCGGGTTCATGAGTTAGCTTGACTTACTCTCTTATTTTCGAATCTGGACTATACATGAATGATTAATTAGTTCATACTTTCCTAATGAAATAAATTAAATCAATATTTTTATCAGAAAAAATAAGGTATCAGAATAAAAATAACGATAATATAAAACTCAGTAAAAAAGCTGGTGGATATGGCTTATTATATTTTTAGTCCTTATTATGATAAAACTTCTTTACTGCTTGGAAAAAAAAATTATAAAAAATTATAGCTCAAAAAAATTTGTATTAAAAACTTACTTTAGAAAGTAATAAGAATGTTGTTCCAAATGAAACTTAGGCTTCATTTGGGACTGATTTCTTAATGCTTCTTAAAGTTGATTTTTAATACAAAATTTTTAATATCTGTGCTAGAAAGTTATTTTATGAAGCAGTATAAAAGTCGTCACAAATAAAACCTTAATGTCATACTCTTTCGTCAAAGAAAGTAAAAAAAAAAAACTGCTTTTAATGGTAATTAAGGTTACGTTTAGGACAGCTTTCTTATTATTTTCTAAAACAATTTTTTATTACCAAAATTTCTCGAACTAAAAATTTTGTGCTAGAAAGCTGCCTTAGAAGGCAGTAAGCAAGTTGTCTAGGCTTCGTTTAGGTTGGCTTTCTTACTGTTTCTTAAAGCGGCTTTTTAGTTAAAAAATTTTAATTTTTGTACTAGAAAGCCACTTTACGAAGCAAGAAGAAAGCCGTCCCAAACCAAGCCTAAGACTTCATTTGAGACTACTTTTTATTACAAATTTTTAAAGCAATTTCTTAGTATAAATTTTTTACTAGCTAGAAATCTGCTTTATAAAAAAGTAAGAAAGCTGTCAAAAAAAATCTAAGAAAAAATAATTAAAGTGGTGCTAAATGACAAGTTGTATGAAGGGAGAAAGGATCTACAAAACTACAAAAGCCAACTGCCTCTCTACTCAATGGCGAAGAACTTTGGCTTTCTAACAGACTATAAAGATTCAAACGTTGGTATTATATGCGCATAAATTTGCATTTATAAATCCACCAATTCGATCGTCCTTTATTTTTATATGCCCCCATACCTTTGTTTATACGGCTCTCTAAATATTAATTTTCTATCTCTAGCTCTCTATGAGGTGTATATAGATAGAGATAACAAAAGGTGAGGCAATAACTATCTTATCAAGAGCTTCTAATTTTGATATATGCTATTAAAAATTGATTTTTTCATGCTCAATTCTTGAGGCAAGCCTGAATTGAAAACTTTTGAAATTAAATTCATGATCATCCAAGCTTAGATTTTAGCTTACTTATAATCAAATAGAATGCCTGTAGCCACAATCGTAAACTACATTCCTCTACCCACCATTAAGTATGGCCCTTCAATCGTTATTGTTCTAGCATGGTCCTCCAACCTCCATAGCCCAAGTATATAGTCCTCTGGCTACAATTATGTGACAACTATTTTTCAACTATAGTCCTTCAACTACCATTATTCACTAAGGTAATTTGATTTGAGTTGCCTAAATACACTGACACCTGTTGACTTCATCACTTGTTGCTGCCAACAATCTCAATGCACGTCATTATTTGGAAGATTGATGCATGTCGTCGACACCAACTTTTAACAGTACTTGACATCTTAACTTCAATATTTTTATTGGACTTATTTACCTCGCCTTCTCAAAAGCATACAATCAAATAAATATCAAATGATCTCTTAAAGATAGCTTAATTATATATCATAAGACTCTTTCAACTTTCATGCAATATAAACATTATATGTTTACTACATTATATCAATACCTTCCCCAATCATAGGAAAGGGCTTCATTTATAATTGATGATAAATAGTAGTGAATCATTTCAACAAGGGCAGACATCATGATTTTTTCTTAAGATTTTTCACATAAAAACTTTGATATCCCTTGTGATATGTTTTATTTGTGTGAGATAGATCTTTGCATAATGCTAAGATGTTTGACTCTCTCTTTCTCTATAGTCGTGAATGCTATGGCATGATATAAATCTATATACTTGGTGCATGTGCATTTAATTGTTTTTATAGCTATTTTTAAGATATAAAAAAAGTAATTAGGATATCAATCAAATCAAAAGAGCAGGAAGGATAGTTAGAGATACTGCCTTGTCCCAAAATCTAATTTGGAAAGAATTGTATCTTTGAACTTTTAATAATAACAACCAGAGCAATCTAATTTTTTCAATAATAAAATACGACCAAAAATAAATCTATTGATCAAAACATCATATACACATGTATTCATTACCCAAAAATTATATGCATGAGTCAGAAATCATTAATTAATACAATACACTATCTGTCCACTTCTGAGCTTAAAATAATAACTAAAAGACAAAAAAATAGTGAAAACTGAAGAATTCTATATCTGATTAGCGTCACACTCTAGAACTTCTTCTCTAATCTAAAATCATTAAATCATATATATTGAGTTTAAAACGCCCAACAAGTCACTAGAACTCTTGTTGCGTCCTGGAATATTCGCGGCGGTAGAGAAA
>NW_021319127.1:261888-263989 GCF_001605985.2 Dendrobium catenatum
ATTTATTTTAATTTGAAAAATAATTTAATCAATTCATTTTTTTTAATTTTATAATGTAAATAATTATTTAGTCGATGCATAAATCAAATTATCTAAACAGATTAATCACGAAAGGCCTCTTGGAAAGTCCATTAAAAGATCTGCTAGCCCAAATCAATGCAGACATAAAAAATCTCTAAAATAGATTGAAAACAATTGGAGTTTATTGGTAACGCATGTCCACTTGTAGAACTTTCTGAAATAAGGCCAGCCCAGCCTTAGTTCTTTGTGGAATCTGATTATATCAATCAATTGAGCGGTATTGATGCTTCAGATCTTAATTCCATCGATCGGGTTGAATAGAGGGTCTTCCCTTCGCTTGGGTTCGGGTGAGTTTAGGTACAATCATACAGTGTTGTAGCCATGTGTATTTGAGCATTGTGATGTTGTATATATAGTCTGTGTGAAGACAGACAGAGAGCAAAGCCTACGATGCTTCAAACCCCGACACTGCGGCGGTGTCAGGAAAACATGATAATGAGATAGATAGTTGAGCATCGTGGCAGTTCAAATTTAATGTTGCGAGGCAGACTGGTAGTTTTCTTTCTAGTTTTTCATTAAGGGTTGCATCCTTAGTTGTTTTATGTTTTGTTTTTGTTTGTTTGTAAGAAGACGGTGTAAGAGTGAAGAGAGAAGAGGAAAGAGCGAGAGAGAAGAGAGAATTGAAATATTTCTCTAAAATTTTCATAGTGAACTTCTAGGTGTGGTGTGGCTCTGTGGTTTTTATTTTTTTCCTTATTTAGGATTTTTTTCATATTAAATCTTGATGTTCTTTCTTTCTAATACAATTTTATATTTTTTGTTTGTTTCGCTATGTGGTTTAAACTTCCCCTACACCTAGTATAGTCCAATAAGCACTATTTATTTTTACAATTCTGATTTTTATAAATGAACAAAAAAAACTATAGTTTACAAAAATGAATTTTAAATTTTAATACTCCAACCTTTTTAATACATACAAGGCATTAATAAAAAACTAGATGATTTTAACTATTTTCATTGAGAAGAAGACATAGTAGTGGTTCATCTATAAATTAAGTAGTTACACACTTACACATCAAAGATGAGCCTTATACAAATAATATTTAAAATTTTCATTTGTTAGTGAAAAGATTGTGCAGAAAATATATATGAAACAACTAAAACGCTTCAATTTATAGGGTCATGGATACAAATTTTTTTAAGTCGTAAGAAGATTTATATGGTTTAATGCAAGATTCAGCAATTTGTAATGCTCTTAAAATGCTCATCTGACTAAGCATTGTGTAATAACATAAGATAAATTGATGGCTTTTTCACCTGAAATCCGCTGGAAAATTATTAAATCCGCCGGAAAATGAAAAAATGTCCGCCGAAAAATCTGTCGTTAATACTTGATTTTCCTGTAGTGAGAACTCTCCTTTGCATGCTTTTACTTGATTTTCCTGTAGTGAAAACTTGACTGTTTCGATAATTCTCCCCCACCAAATTATCCATTTTTATGAATTGTAAAGGGTTAAATTTGTGTGGTAAGGGATCAAATATTTGTCCAATCCAAACAAAAGATTTAATCACATGCATTTATTTTACACTCATTAAAATATTCAAATATATTACATCTTTAAAACAACATTTCATTTCAGTTATTATTTATTTTTCAGTAAATCAAACAACAATTCAAAATGAAATACCTTTTTTTTTTTGGTTAAAACCCACCTACGGGCCTACGCGTTAATATTGGGAAAAATATACACAGTTCTTAAAGGGATCTCTAGCTCACTACTGCTCCAAGGAGCTACAAACAAAATCAAAAAGAAACATAAGAGCCGGAGTTCCCTGCTAATCAAAATTACAATAAAATCTAATAACATTATTCTATGAAACAAAAAGCAAAGGGAAAAAAATTCACTTTCAGCATATCCCTACGATCAGCACGCGTATCCTGCCCAAAACGAGCGCGGAGCTCCAAAAACCTGAAAAACAAGCCTGCAAGGATACTAGAACAAAAATTAAATAAACAGTAAGAGCAAAATACAGAACAAAGATCAATAAAATGTAAATGCTCCCAGGATTGTAAAAGTCC
>NW_021319127.1:269306-315434 GCF_001605985.2 Dendrobium catenatum
GAGTACTTTAGTTGAATTTAAGTTGGATGGTCGAAATGGAGGAATACATCGGACTTATTGTGTGATAGAAAAGTCCCTCTCCAAAATTAAGGGAAAGTTCCATAAGATGGTAATGAGACATGTAATGATTTTTGGTGTAGAATGTTGACCATTAAAAGAGAAGCATAATATTAAGTTAAGTGTTATCGAGATGAGGATGCTTAGGTGGACGAGTGGCTTTACTCGCAGGGACATGATATGAAATGGGCATATACGTGAAAAGGTTAAAGTAGCTCCAGTGGATGATAAGATTAGAGAGAGTCACCTTAGATGATTTGGTCACATAAAATGGAGGCCTTTCAATGACCCGATTAGGAAAGTAGATGTATTAGACATGACTTATGTTAAGAAAGGTTTATGTAGTCCTAAAAAAACTTGGTTAGAAAATATTAGAAATGACATTTCTTTATTAGATTTAGTTGAGAATTTGACTATTAACTTGTTGTTGTTGTGTATTGTGGGAGATTTTGTGAGTCCCTTAGACCAAGTTATCTAATTATTGACCATCAGGTTAGACTCAACTTTTTTGGAAACTTGAAATTTAGATTTGAACGATGTTGGCTTGGCGAGTTTCAAATTATAGACAATTTAAGTTGTTTCATAATAGATATTATTCTCATCGTTGATCTGATTCTCATAAATAACTTGACTATCTTGACGTAGATGAGTATGGGTGTACATCAATGCCATATCAAAGAGGCTTAGTGATGCGGCAACTAACGTGCACAGGAGAAAAAATCACAAGAAGCAGAGAAACAAAAACACAAAGAAAAGTTCTAAGAGGCTTCTATATTTGTTCATATCCTTCTTTGTGTAAAAACAAAAGTATATATGACGAATCAGTAGCTTTTCCTATATACTAAAACTGGGGTAGCATAAACTAAGGAAAAAAGGTACGACTAAAAACAAAAATAGGATAAAAACGGTTAGCTAAAAGTTGGTAGTGGTTCCGCCCCATGTGTAGTACGCGTCAGGCATCCCTCATCATATGTAGCCTGCATCAGGTCTCCCCTGCTTCAGAAGAACTCATCTTTGATGAGATTGTTGTGGAAATTTCATTATCTGATGGATGGTCTGGGTAGATTTCAACAATATTAAATGTGGCAGATGTGGAGATATCTTTAGGGAGATCAATGATATATGCATTATTATTGGTCTTATGCGCAGCACTGGAAACGGGCTGCAATTTTTTTGGATTAAGTTTAGGACAAGGCGCGCATGGAAATCGGTCCCTACGGTACCTGAGCATAACTAGTTCGCCTGGTTTAAATTTGGCATGCCTACAATGTTTGTCTTTACTTGCCTTGTACTTAGAATTGCTGTCAATTAACTTATCTTTAACATCCTTAAGAATGTTGGTGAATTGTTCGACATTTTGAGATGGAACATTACTTTTGCATTTGGGCAGGATGGCTAAGTCAACAATGTGGTTCGACATCTTGGTGTACATAATCCTGAATGGACATTGGCCCGTAGAGCGATTGGGCATAGAATTAAAACTTAAAAGCAAATTCTATTTGTCCAAGGAATTCTTCCCATTATTTTAGATGGTTTTGAACAAGGCACCTGAACATGCTGGCAAGTGTTCTATTAATAACTTCTATTTGGCCATCCGTTTGAGGATGATAAGCGGAGCTTAACTTCATATCAATTTGGAAACTCTTCTAAAGTTCTCGCCAAAAGTGGCTAACGAACTTAACATCCCTGTATGAGGTAAGATTACGGGGAATATTCCCATGCAAAAGAACTATCTCTTTAAAGAAAAGCTTGGCAACATGAAGGGCATCAAAGTTTTTTTTTTGTAGGCAATAAAGTGAGCTATCTTTGATAATCTGTCAACTATGACCATTATAGTGTCGGATCCCCATTTCGTTCGTGGCAATCCGAGAATGAAATCAAGGATCAGATCTTCCCAAATTGAATCAGGGATGAGCAATGGCATATATAAGCCGGTATTCTGAGCATTGCCTTTGAATCGTTGGAAAATCGTGCTACCTCCACGAACTTGGAAACATCTCATCTCATATGTGGCCAAAAGAATCGACATTGTAGCTGTTAGAGGGTGCGATCTCTACCCACATGAGCTGCCATGCCACCACAGTGAATTTCTTTAATTAGATGCTGCCGCCACAAGGAAGCGGGGGCACATAGGGAATTGCCCTAAAAAAGGAATCCATGTCTAAGAGAGAAATCACTAGTTGGCGAACCAAGTTTCATTCATTCCAGTAGGCCTCAAAGTCCGGATCATTGTCATTCAGGGATTCATTTCTTGCAACCCAGTCACTTCAGTTTGCGACTGAGTTAGAAGTGCAGCATGACGACTGAGGGCGTCTGCGACTCAGTTCATTTTTCCCATCTTAAAGCGAACTACAAAGCTGAACCGCTGTAGGTAAAGGATCCATCTAGCATGCATCTTGTTAACTGTTTTCTGACTGTTCAAGTACTGAAGGGATTGGTGGTTGCTACACAACACGAAGTCTTGATGAATGAGGTAATACTCCCATTGCTTCATTGCTCTCACAACGACATAGAGTTCCTGTTCATGTACCGTTCATTTCTGTCTTGGCGAACTAAGCTTTTCACTGAAATACTCTATGGGTTGATTTTCTTGATACATAACTGCTCCAATACCAATAACTGATGCATCTATGTCAACTTGAAAAGGCTTAACAAAGTTCGGCAATGCCAAAATGGGGGCATTTCATAGGGCGGATTTGATAGCCTCGAAGTTGTCTTGCTGGCTTATTGACCACGAGAAAACGGTGCCCTTCAACACATCATTTATCAGAGCCATGATAACACTGAACCCCCTAATAAATCATCAGTAGAAATTTGTCAATCCATGGAAGCTTCGTATGGCTGAGCACGGAGTAGGCCATTCCTGGATGGCAGAGATTTTACCCCGATCTGCTTGAACCCCTTCATGGGAGATCACAAACCCCAGGAATTGGATGGATGAACTAGCAAACTTACATTTGGATAGATTTACATTCAATTTGTGATTACGCAAAACTTGAAAAAGTTGCTTGAGGTGCTGCAAGGGATCATCAAACGATGTGCTATAAACTAAGATATGATCAAAATAGGAGATGCAGAATTTACCCGAAAAAGGCTTGAGAACTTCTATCATGAGCCTCATAAATGTGGAGGGAGTATTGCATGATCCGAAGGGCATAAACCGCCATTCATAGAGCCCTTCGTGAGTCTTGAATGCGCTCTTCCATTCGTCTTCGGGTCGTATGCGAACTTGGTGATACCCGCTACGTAGATCCAATTTAGAGAAAATCGCCGCACAGTGTAATTTATCCAGTAAGTCTGAAATAGTTGGGATGGGAAACCTATACTTGGTGGTGATTTTGTTGATGGCCCGACCCTATTGTCGATGCACATCCTCCACTAGCCATCTTTCTTTGGAACTAGGAGGGCCGACACAGTACAAGGACTTAAACTATGTTGGATTAGTTTTCTTAAGAGAAGGTCTTCCACAATGTCCTATAATATCAGCTGTTCCTCGGGGCTCATTCAGTAATAGGGAAGATTAGGCAGTGTATCCCCCGGAATGAGATCTATTTGGTGTTGAATCTCGCGGAGAGGAGGAAGCTGGGGCAGTAATTCATAAGGGCTAATATCGGCGAATTCCGACAGTAGGTTTTGAAGAACATCTGGAATAGGTGGCTTGGTCCTTTGGGTAGTAATATCTGCTGCTACTAGGGCTAATAACGAGACTTCTCTCCTAGCCGATTGTAATAAGGCTTGCCCAGAAACAATATAAGCTACAACTTGGCCCCTTTCATTTTTGCCAATTGCATCCTACGAGTGTGGAAACAGGCATAACTTCTGTCCTTTCCAGTCAAAGGAGTATATATTGGCGCGACAGTCGTAGGTAGCACCACATCACACTGCCATGGTCGGTCCAAAATGATGTGGCAGCTGTCAATTTTAAGGACATCACAGTTCACATCACAAACATAGTGTTTCCTAATGGGGAAGGTCATGCGGCATGTCTCGGCAACAGTAATATCAATACCACGTTTAACCCAGCTAATCTTGTATGGTTGTGATTTCTTTTTTTTTGGGACATTTAGGCCATTTAAGGCGAACTCACACACAAAACGCATACACATGGACTCGAACCTTGGACCTCTTAGTTGGAAGCCTAAGCTCTCAACCAATAGGCCAAGGGGAGTTGTGTATGGTTGTGATTTCTTAGTAATAGTTTTATTTGCAGGGTCTGTACCACAGATCGGGAAACTACATTCTCGATGCATCCATTGTCAATCACTAGGTCGCAAACTTTCCCTTTAATCGTACATCTAGTCTGAAACAACGCATTGCATTGGAACTGTGTGGGCTGTCTAGGAGCCAATGATAATTTCTCGAGAATACAAATAAGAGGGTAATAACCCGTATTTTTACTTTATTAATTTTTTCTTGAGTTAGAATAACTCCAAAATGCAATCCGTCTTCACCGTAGTATTTTGATCAAAGTATTTTACTTACATGATTTTTTTCGTAATTTTTTAGCACCGATGAAAATCCTTAAAGAATTTATACCTATATGTATAAGTGAGCATTTCGGGACCTTTAGGTGTCCAATTTCTAAACTGATTTTACCGATATTTTTTAAATATCTGTTTTATTTTATAAATATTTTATGTAATTTTGTTAGTCCTAAAATGATTTATTTAAATTTTATACTAAAGAAATTACTTAAATTAATAATATAATATTAAATTATTATTTTAATAAAATATCCTATGCCACTAATGTTATTAAAATATTTTTAAATCCATTTCCCTATGGATTTCGGCAAACAGAGACATTTTGGAGAGAAATGTGAGAGAAAGAGAAGAGAGAGAAAGAAGAAGCCTAGATTTGGAGGTCGCGATGCGTTTTTTGCTCATCAGGCTAGTTGGGAGATTTTTTTAGTCTTGTTGTAAGGAATTCAAATCCTATTTTTGATTTCAAAGATTTTGTATTTTTGATATTTTTCCGCTCAAAGTTGAAAAACACCATGATAGCCAATGCTTCTACTTATTTAGTATGACTGCTAAAATGCATATTCTTGAGGCATTGCTTTTATTATTATATATATTTATTGTTTATACACGGATTGACTGTTATTGCATTATTATACTACTTCTGCCATTGGATTGCTATCATTGGTACTATTTGATACCACTAATTTATTGTATTGATATTATGCATTTGATATGTTAAGCATGTGATATCCAAAACTTAGATAGTATGTGTACACTCTTATATGATTTTACTACATTGATATGATTTTGACAGTCTTTATTGATACTAGTTTTATTGCCCGTGCACAAAGTGCACGTTGTTAGAATTTAATAAATATATATTATAAGAAGATCAAATTATTGTATGAAAAAAATTAATAAAATTTGTGGTTGCCTAAGTAATAGTGACATTAAATGCATGCGAATAAAATTTTAAAAATAAAAATTTATGTTATGAAAATTTTAATTATATTTTTTTATTAAAAAATAAAGTTATTAATTTTATCCCTTTAAACAATTCTAATTATTAACTATACTAATGAAAATTTATATGTTTTTCTTAAAATTATCATATAGAAAATATATTAATATAATTTTATAATTCAATACTAAAATACATTTTTTTTCTCAGTAGAACTAATATCATAAAGATAATTCATTCATATTTAGAAAAAAAGCTCAAAACTTCATTATAAATATATAACATTAAGCATGATATTTATATAATAAATTAAAAGTAATGTGAACAAAACAAAAGGCAGTCATCTAGTTCTATTTTTTCCATTGTACTTGTAATTTCACAGGGACTGAAACTATTGACGGCAAGTTTGAGTATGGCTATTTTGTGACTGTAAAAACTGGCTTGAAGCTACTTCACGGGATACTATATCTTATCCATCAGCATCAAATAGGAAGTCCTCCATCTATGCTTAATCCTGACCAGCCAATTTCTTCTCCAATGAATCTAAACTTCCAAAACCCTTCACCTTGCTCAATTGCTGTTGCAACCATGGTAAATATCAATTTATCTTATATGTCAGCAACAAAATCTGCGGGAAGGAGACGACGACTTAAGAACCGCGGCCCAGCCAGGCCAAAGCTGAACCGAAGTGCATATAACTTTTTCATTGCTGAGAAGAACTTAGAGAGAGTTTTTTTTTTTTCACATAGTTACATTTTGAGTTTAGGGTAATGCCTTATTTATAGGAGAAACAGTTGTGTAAAACATTCAAAATATTTTGTGGTAGATGGGGAAAAATATTCGTTCATAATACTTTGAACTAAAATTTGGTATGATCCCATGCTCATTGGATTATAATTGAGATGATTGTAATTTATGGATTATAAATCAAAAGTATCATTATACTCATTTGAAATAAAATATATTAATTTGAGATCTATCATCACCCAAAAAATTTCCATTAAATGTGGGGAGCCAGGCATTAAGTTGCCTTCTTAAAATGCACCACATTGGTTGCCTCATATAAAGTTTTATTTTCATACTTCAATTTATTTGTTTAGAAAGGCTGTATGTTCTCTTTCACGTAACTGAAATTTTGATTTTGATAGCTCTATGAAGACAACGCAAGGAGAGACAAGGAGAGATACATGAGAGATGCAAATTATAAGGAGATGTTAAAACTTTTAGAGTCAAAACAGTTTGAAGAGACAGCGAGAAGGAGAGATACAGAAAATATTTGTTAAAAGAGAAAAACAAGGTAATGGTGATAGGATTGAAATTGTTCGTTCAAAGGAGATGGCAACTTCGGAGAAGGAAAAAAGTATTGTTGAGGACAATTAATAAGAACGAAAATAATAAAGTACAAAAAGAGAGAGGTTGAAGATTACATATAAATCCATAAGAGTCGGCAATCTGTGGTAAGAGTGCAAGGATTGAGAAATTAGCACATGATTATTTTAGTTATATTTTTATTATTTAAATAAATAATTAATCCCGCTTTTAAAGATATTTGTCATCAACTCGCTTCTTGTTGAAAAATTACCCAGCAATTGACATGGATTTAATGTTAGGTAAAAACGTACTCTAATACAACAGAATCACATATTCAATTAAAAGAAAAAAAATCTGCAGCTATGATATCAAACTAAAAAAAAAAAGAAATTTTTTATTATTATAGAAAGACACCTTATAGTTATATGCTAAAATGGTCTCTGAAGTAATTTCTTGAGATATCCAGATAAAATACTTAAAAACCTTTCATTCTCTTAAATTCTATAAGTACCCAGACATAGCTATTTGAACAGGAATTCTACATCTCAAAATTTTACCTAAATTTGAAGCCAAAATGGTGTCAAGATTCACAGGTTCGCTGAAGTAGAGATCCAGAAACGAAAGAGCTAAAGGGAAAACATGTGAGAATAATATATAAGGGAGAGAGAAAATGCGACAGTCATCTTACAGCCACTGAACAGTCGGAGGTTGGAACGTTTCGACGGTTGAATTCATCTTCATGCATCCAAATTAATTGGAGAATGGATCCTGAAACGTTTAAGAAGTTGAAAACACGAAATGAAGATGCAGGTGATTAAATGCCTGGAGTTACTAACATTTAATATTTTTAGGCCACGAAACCTACCGAAGGAGATGACGGCGAGCGGAGGCAGTAAGACGATGAAGAATTTCAGAAGATTGATTTAATTGGAGAAAAACCTACCTGACGGCGAGTGAAATCAGCTAGGGCAAGCTGAAGACTATGGAGACAGGTCAAAGACTAAGCATCTCGATAATAGGGTAGGTTTACGCTTCCAGGAAAAAGTTAAAAATGTGCAGAAGTAATAAATAAAATGTCAAAAGGTGCTGTTACGAAATCTGAAGGGACATTAGAATTAAATGTGTTTTAATTAACGTGCATAAGTAATAAATAAATTAGCAAAAAGTGTTCTTAGGAATCTGAAGGGACGTTAGAAGTAAATGAGTTTTATTAAATGTGAAATTTTTTGATTTATTAATAATAAAAATAGGGAAACGATAAAATTAATAGTCT
Organism: Dendrobium catenatum; assembly: GCF_001605985.2. Lineage (NCBI taxonomy): Eukaryota > Viridiplantae > Streptophyta > Magnoliopsida > Asparagales > Orchidaceae > Dendrobium > Dendrobium catenatum. Next base: position 277,372 of record NW_021319127.1, read on the forward strand.
TATATAATGTGAATTTTTTTATTTATTAAATATTTTTAATATAATGGACGGCCAAGATAATTAAAAAATAAGTAGAATTGATGAACAAGATTTGCCGGAGGAAGAAAACTCAAGCCCCTTTTATAATAGTAGTATAGATATGAATTTTATGTGCTATCGTATTTATGTACGAATATAATGATTTTTTTATAGATTTGACTCATATATTGGTTTACCACTTTGGATTATGTATTATAGTGTTTACTGTTTACAGATTTTATTGTTATTGGATGTGAATTTTATATTTTATGCAATGATTCAATGATCATATGAATGTAACTGTTATGATTTGACTGTTGACATATATATTACTAATTTACCGTGCTTTGATTTCAGTTGTAAGTTTTGGTGACCTGCTGGGCTTTTTAAGCTCATTATATGTGATTAAATGATTTCAGGTCAGGGCATGAGAGCAGGAGTGTGAGGCTGATCAGGATTCTTTAGGTTTTGTTTCTTTTTGTATAGATCTTGAGTAGTGTATATGAATTTTGGGAATAAATATAGATGTGTATATTGTGTTTTAAATTATAGAATCTGTTTTACAATTTATTATTGATAGATGATATTAAATAGCTCTTGTTGTTGATTATTTAAAGGATAAATGAATAATTCTTTCAATTTAGATTATGGGACATCACACAGGGTCCCCCTTATCTCAGCGTAGATCTTCAGTGATCACATCATCATCCGGATTCTCTTCATTGCCGAACCCCTCATCAGGATGGTCGTCGTCAAAAAAATGTAGCTGTTGTTGATTTCGACGCTCATTTGATTTGTGGACAGGCTGAAAACACCTGAAACACTTCAACGTCAAATGCCGACTGTACGGGTTCTCCCTTAAAGGGGCTTTGGCTTTAACTTGGAATCTGGCATCCGTGTGAGAATTACTAGTGATAGGAGCATTTGCCGAACTGCCTTAACTGGGTGAAGAACAGACTTCAGAGCTTCCGAACTTGCCTCCTGAGTGAATTGCCGCCTATTAGAGTAGCTGCAAGAGCCTTGCTGCTGAAGAAACTCATGTTCTTGAAGACGGACAGAACACGGTGAGTTTGACAGAGGAAAGGAAAGATACGCAAAACATAAATTGGAAAGAAGAGTTTATTATTTCCTTATGCTATCACAACTACAGGATACAATATTTATAGAATGCTGAAACTAATGTCAGCCAATCAAAACGAGACAACACATAATGAAGAATACATTTATATATTATTTCAACTATATGTCTTTATACGCCCCCGCAAACTGACGGATCTAGAGAGATTGTAAGTTTGTTCCTGAGTTGTAGAAATCTTGGTGTAGATAATGATTTAGTGAATATGTCCGCAATTTGATCCTTGGTAGATATCGGCAAGAGACGAACTGCATTGCTCTGAATGTGCTCCTGAATGAATTTTTGGTCAATTTCAATGTGTTTCGTTCGGGCGTGGAACACTGGATTGTTGGCCAAGGCTATGGCCGACATATTATCACAATACATAGTAGTAGGTGCTTGTTGACTCAAACCAAAATCTTGAAGAAGACGACGAAGCCATAGAACATCTGCGGTGAGAGACGCAAGAGCTCTATACTCTGACTCAGTAGAGGAACGAGCAACAGTTTGTTGTTTGCGAACCGTCCAATTAATGAGAGTGCTTCCAAGAAAAGAGCAATAGCCGGAAGTAGATCGTCGAGATATAGGATCACCCGCCCAGTCGGCATCTGAATAGGAAGTTAAACATAGATTAGATTTTGAAATCGGAAGACCATAGTGAAGCGTACCTTTGATATATCGTAGAAGCCTTTTTAGAAGATAGAAATGAAGCGGAAGAGGATTGTGCATGTGTTGAGAAAGTTGATTGACACTGTAGGCAATATCCGGACAAGTTATCGTCAAGTATTGCAAGGATCCAGTGAGTTTTCGGTAAGTGGCCGAATCATGAAGAACTGTATCTGGAGGAAATTGATCTGGAACTTTTGTACATGTCGGATTAGCCAACGATTTGCATTCAGTGAGCTGTACCTGCTGAAGCAGTTTATATGCATAGGAAGTTTGGGATAGGAAATAAGTTTTGTTATGTGAAAGAATCTTGATACCGAGAAACTCATTTGCCTTGCCCAAATGCTTCATAGCAAATATATCATTTAATTTGTTAATAATATCAGAGATAAAACTCGCATTGTTACCGGTAATGAGTATGTCATCAACATACATTAGTAAATAGATTTGAATTTCATTTTGGCGAAATATGAGCAGTGAGGGATCGGCGTTGCTATGAACAAATCCAAGAGATACTAAGTGCGATGTAAAAGTATTATACCATTGGCGAGGGGCTTGTTTAAGCCCATAAATGGCTTTATGAAGACAACAAACATGAGTAGGATGCAACTTATCTTCAAATCCTTTGGGTCGAGACATAAAAACCTGTTCGGAGAGAGACCCATGAAGAAACGCATTGGCAACGTCAAGCTGTTGAACCTGCCAATCATAGTAAAGAGCAATAGTCATAAGAATACAAATAGTAGGAAATTTGGCTACCGGGCTAAATGTTTTCGTGTAATCGATGCCATATTCTTGGTGGTTGCCGAGAGCTACAAGTCTCGCCTTGTGCGTAGCCACCGAACCATCAGAGTGTAGTTTAAGACGATACGTCCACTTGCTACCAATCACAGTTGCATTCTTAGGTGGAGACACAAGACTCCAGGTTCCCTGTTTTTGCAAAGCATAAAATTCTAAAGCCATGGCATGTCGCCACTCAGGATGTTTGTTAGCTTCTGTAAAATTGGAAGGAGCAGTAGGAGCATTAGCATTGATTGTATGACATAAATTTAAACGAATGCGAGGTTTTAAAGAGTTCGTTTTTGTCCGAGTAACCATATGATGCTGTACAGGTGCAACCGGAAGAATTGGCTGAGACAAGGGCAGCGGAACAGGAGGTACCATCTGAGAAGGTTGTTGAGTGATGCTAGGTGATTGCTGTATCTGAGAAGAAATGCTTGGAATGGCAGGAGGACAGGTAGTAGACTGCAGATTTGCCGAGGTTGGAATGAGAAGAGCAGGAGGCAGGGTTACAGAAGATGTAGTATCAGACGGTGTAATCTGAGAAAACGGAAAATAATGTTCATCAAAAGTAATATTGCGAGAGATGAAAATTTTATTATTAGTCGGATCAAGACACCGATACCCCTTGTAGGTGTCGGAGTAACCCAAGAAAACATTAATTTTAGTTTTAGGCTGAAATTTATGATAAGTATGTGGTGGTTTTAAAGGGAAACAGGCACAACCAAATACACGCAAATGAGCATAATCAGGCTTAGTGCGATGAAATAACTCAAACGGAGACACATTGAATGTCACAGACGATGGCATACGATTGATCAGATATACTGAGGTTAGTACCGCCTCCGGCCAATATCTGTAAGGAACTGAAGCCGAGTTGAGAAGCGTTCTGGTTGTTTCAATTATGTGTCGATGCTTGCGTTCAGACACACCGTTTTGTTCGGGAGTATATGGACAGGAGGCCTGATGCATAATGCCATTTTGAACCAGAAATTGTTGGAGCGTTTTGTTCATATATTCCATACCACCATCAGATCTAAGAATCTTAATAGAGCTGGACGTGTAGTTTTCAATTTGCTTTTTAAAATTTATAAAAACAGAGGGAACTTCCGATTTATGCTTAAGGGGAAAAAGCCAAGTAAAACGGGAATAATCATCTACAAAAATCACATAGTATCTAAAACCTTGCACAGAAACAACGGGAGCAGGTCCCCAAACATCAGAATGAATAAGCGAAAGAACAGACTTATGACGAGTAAACGAAGTATCAAATGAAAGTTTGTGAGCTTTAGAACTTTTACAAGACAGACAATTTGCAGAAAATACAGTAATACTAAGATGAGGATTGTATTTGGCTATAGTAGCCAGTGCTCGGTCATGAGGATGACCCAGCCGCGAATGCCAGATTTACGATGTAGTTGCTGTTGTAGAAAATGCCGAATGACTAGCCTTGGATAGAATACTCGGAACCTGGTAAAGACCGTTGCTGCACGGACCGTGAAGAAGAACTTTCTGCGTCTTGAGGTCCTTAATCACAAAATCAGAAGGATTAAAAAGAATAGATACATTGTTATCTTTTGTTAGTCTTGATATCGATAACAAATTATAATGAAGATTCGGAATATGAAAAATTTGAGGAAGAAATAGCTTACGAGTTGGGGTTGGCAGGAGGCCAGCCCCAGTATTAGCTATGTTTACCGTTCGTCCATCACCTACTGTGATATTATCTGTTCCCTGGTAAGCATTGGAAACAGACATATTCTCCAAAGAATGTGTGAGATGCGACGTGGCCCCAGAGTCAAGAAGCCAATTGTTGTAGACTGACTCGGAGTTTGCCACCAAAGCCTTACTCGAGTTGTTGGCAGTAGTTGGTACATACTGTGGATTAAGGCGATGCCAACAATCTTGAGCTGAATGCCCTTTCTTGAGACAGATTTGGCAGGAAATCGATGAATTTGCTGAAGGTCGACTGGATCGTGGCAGAGACACATTGGATTTGTTTCTGTTCTTGCGAAACGATCCACGAGTGGCATAAAGCGCGATGGTAGGATCCGTGGAGGTGGTGTTACGAAGAGCATCAGAGGCAAGATTTATCTCTTCGCTAAGCAAGAGAGGGTAAAGCTGATCCAAAGAAATCGGATGAAGCATGGTTCTTATAGCAGTTTTGAAAGGTTGGTAGATAGCAGGAAGACCATTAAAGATGTAAAGAATGATATCTTCGGTATCTACAACAGATCCTGCCGCAGCAATCTGATCGACCAGAGCTTTGATCTCGGCCAAGTATTGCGACATGGTAAGATTCTTGAGGGAGAAATTATGAAGAGTGTTCTTTAGTTGAATGACCTTAGATCTATTTGATGATTGAAAACGGGTTTCAAGAACACCCCAAATGGCGGTTGTGGAATTAAGATTGATGATATAGGGTAGAATGGGGGCAGAAATAATATAGCAGAGTGCGGCAGCAAGAATTTTATCGGTAAGGTGCCATTGAGCAGAGGAGGGATTGGGAATAGAGGATCCATTTTCTTGAGATATAAACTTATCTGGAGGTGTGGCCGACGACTCAAGAAATCGATGGAACCCCTGAGCATTGAAGATTTTGAAAATTTGGGGTTTCCAGATGGCGAAATTATCCGCCGTGAGATGAACTGGAGCAATATTCTTGATATTTGTTACCAAAAACTTCAGAGATGATGAGATCTGCATCTCTTCTTGCTCTTCCATGCTAGAACTTTCAGAGTTTCCGGACATTATGGAGTTTGACATGAGCAACCTGCTCTGATACCATGAAGAAACTCACGTTCTTGAAGACGGACAGAACACCGTGAGTTAGACAGAGGAAAGGAAAGATACGCAAAACATAAAGTGGAAAGAAGAGTTTATTATTTCCTTATGCTATCACAACTACATGATACAATATTTATAGAATGCTGAAACTAATGTCAGCCAATCAAAACGAGACAACACATAATGAAGAAATACATTTATATATTATTTAAACTGTATGTCTTTATAGCTGCATTTGAGATTCGACCTTCAAGGCAAAGTTGATGGCTTGCGAGAGAGACCAAACTGAATTAAGCTCTAACTTATATTGAATTTGATCTTTAAGGCCTCCAATGTATCTTGCCACTAAATTATTATTTGTCTCAAATATGTTATTGCGAGCACTGAGGAGGTAGAACTCTTCCGTGAACTCATTAACGGTCCAAGAGCCTTAAACACAATGCTAGTATTTGAGATATAACATCTGCTCGTAGTCGATGGGTAGGAAGTGCACTCTCATCAATTGTTTCATTCGAAACCAGCTACGGACAGGGCCACGCCCTTCGCGCCTCCGGCTTTATAGAAGTTGCTGCCACTACGCACCTGCACCTCCCTTCAGCCGACACGCCACATACTTGACTTGCTTTTCCGGATGGATTTCCATATATTCAAAGAAGGTCTCTACTGCTCGTTCCCAATCGAGATAGTCTTTGACCGTCGAAGAAGGGGATATCCATCTTAACCTTAAATTCTCTATAGTCTCTACGCGGGTTTCCTGCAAACCTTCTCGGGGCATCGTAGTAGCGATGGAGGCGTTCATCTTCAGAATCTGATACATCATGTGGAAACCTTATATTAGCCTCTCCTTCTGAGTCCGAGAAATATGCAATGTGTGCTTGCGGTCGTCGCCCGCCAAACCCGGATTCAGAATATGTGGAGGCGCCTGGGCCGGAGCACGAACGATTAAAGTTGGATCCACCATTGCCTTGAGAGCAGCCAACTTTGTCTTCATCTCCATGGAGAGGTGGACAAAAATCTACTCTTAACTCTTCAAGATGCTGTGTGACGCTAGCCTGAGCCGCCCACATCGTGTCCAAGCTCCGATCATCATCGGGAGCCTTGTGAGAACTTCTGTCAGCCATCTCCCAGGTTGGCTCTAATACCACTATGATGCAGCAGCTCACCTGCACAGGAGAAAAACCACAATAAGCAGAGAAAACTTCTAAGAGGCTTCTATATTTCTTCATGTCCTTCTTTGTGTAAAAACAAAAGTATATATGGGGAATCAGTAGCTTTTCCTATATACTAAAACTGGGGTAGCATAAACTAAGGAAGAAAGATACGGCTAAAAACAGAAATAGGATAAAAATGGTTAGCTAAAAGGTGGTAGTGGTTCTGCCCCATGTGTAGTACGCCTGAAGCAGCCCTCATCATATGTAGCCTGCATCACTTGGAAGCTAGAGTTACATGATTGTACTCTTCTTTTTTGTATATTTGTTAACCCAACTCCACCAATTCAGCCAAATTTGTTTGTTACAAGCTAATCACATCACTGAAAGATCTTTCTTAAAGGTCTTGTGCAACTGCATTCTAAGCGATAGTAGGTTTCATGTATTGAGAAGGGACTTCTCAAGCTCTTGTCCAATGTTTAAAAAAGATAGAAATTTTTTCAATAACTTTTGGGCTTTGACAATATGAGCAAAGAACTGTCCTTTGAAGTCAGAGAAGGAGATGATTCTCCTTGAAGAAAGGTAGAAGAACAACATAGTGGCCCCCCCTTGAAAGTTATGAAGAGCAAAGAATATTTTATCAGTTCACCCAAAATAAGAAGATAGATTATTAAATCAAAACGAGTGTTATGGCCATCAAGGTTAGACTTCCCTTAGCACAAGTGAAGCACTAACATCTTAAATTTCATTAGTGTTTGAGCCCTGACACTTTATATGAATTATATAAGCTAGCATAACCTCAATAGTATTCTCCTTAGAAGATAGGGATCGTCATCTTCAAATGGTGGAGCAACAACTCTTGCTTTCCAAAATAAAACTTATTTAGATTTGGAAAGATATCCAAATTCAAATCGGCAAATATCTATTCAATCTTTAGGGTGATCCATATGATGGTTCATAGTCTAAGACATTTTCAACGTTCTTGACATAAAAGAAGTTATTAGATCCAAAATTGCCCACGAAAAGATACGTAGAATTTATTTAAAAAATGAAGTGAGCGTGCATATCCACAAGAGAGAGAGATCAAGTACTAATTCTTAAAGAACCGGTTGGACCTCTTTTAAGAGAGGAGCAAATCGAATGCTACAAAAATTAAAAATAAAAAAATCAGAGAGACAAAATTCTTGGAGATCAAAAACCTATTCAATATTTGAGCGATATTCAATAATCATGGAGGTAGAGTTTAATTTTTTGTATTTTTAATTTAAAGTTAATTAAATTTTGAAAAAAAAAAAAATCATCGAGGTAGAGCTCAGGCCATACAATAAATAAATAAAAGGAGATGCATCACTCTTGTTATGATATATTTTATCCTAATGAGAATTGTCAAAAAATAAAAATAAGAAATAATTTACTGTTTGTGTTACCATTTCCTTGAAACGGTTGGATGTCAGCCACTCAGCAATTAATGCATTCCACGAAATTTTTACAATTTCAACCCTTCTTTCTTCTTAAAATAGATTGAAGCAACTTTTGTCAAGTCTCGCCTGCAATTTCAAGCTATTGAAATCACTGTACGTAGTTAAAAGGCTTAGTTCACTTCCCCCGCCATTGTTGACGAACTCAACCTTGACTTCGTCATCCACGCCGGCTCCCCATTCTCAGCCGTCCGCTTCCATCATCAACGGTTTCTGATCCAAGCCCGAAAGGTCAACGTACTTTTTTATGTTCAAACTCTTCAACTCTTCCCACATATCCACTATATATACCCCTTCAAGCACTCAGATTTCTCTCACAGCTACTTCATCCATTCTTCTTACATCTTGAATCGTTTCTCTACACTTAAATTAATCTAATGGCTTCTCAGGCAATAGACAGCCACCGAGAGGGCGCTGAGGTGTTCCACGGCGATGAAATCTGCAGGAAGAAGTCGATCGAACTGCTCGAAGAGCTCTGCCTTCCTAAGGGTCTCTTTCCCTTGGAAGACATCGAGGAATTCGGCTATAACCGTGCTTCTGGCTTCATATGGCTGATCCAGAAGAAGAAGAAGGATCATGTGTTCAAGCAGATCAAGAGAGCCGTGTCTTATGCTCCGGAGGTGACTGCCTTTGTTGAGAAGTATAAGCTGAAGAAGATGACCGGTGTTAAGACAAAGGAGCTCTTGCTATGGCTCTCTGTTGTGGAAGTCTATCTTGAGAATCCCACATCCGAGAAGCTCACCTTCAAAACTGGCACAGGACTCTCTGATAGCTTCATTGCTTCTGCTTTTGAGCTCTAAGTGCTATCTATGTAAGAGAAGACGAGTCATTACTGCTTTAAATTATGTTATGAGCTGTGGCATTTCATAGCCTTTAATCGTTTTTTTTTTTTTGGTTGTGATGCTCTGTATCTGGTTTATATGATTGTAACTTTGTGCTTCTTAATGATATATTATCTTCCTCGCTAATCTGGCATCGTATTATGGAAAGCAAAGCAAGCTTCTCGGAACTGAGCCCCTCCAGCAAATATATAGTTGATGAATTGGACGAAGCAATTATATAAGAAGAATGTTTGATCTAAAATGGGGAAAAGATAGAGAACATAAAATTTTGACTTGAGTGATTTCCTTCCTGTAGCCAAACAGCTTCTGAAGATCTCTTTCACTGTCTATTTAGCTAAACTAAACGAAAAGTTTAACGATCTAAATCTTAAACGAATTTAGTTGTCGTGTTGATCAAAAGGAATAGTTGGCATAAGCTTGTAAAACTTAGACTTCGTTTGGAATGGCTTTATTACTGTTTCTTGGAGTAGTTTTTTTATTATAAAAAATTATTTTTTACACTAGAAAGCTCCTTTAAGAACCAGTAAAAAAGCCGTTCAAAACAAAGTCTTATTGGTAAAGACCTAGGCTTCGTTTGGGACGGCTTTTTCATTGCTTTTCAAAACGGAGTTTTAATTCAAAAATAAAAAAATTTGTACTAAAACTCCGTTTTAGAAAGCAATAAAAAAGTTGTCCCAAACAAAGCCTTAGGCTTTCTTTCGGCTTCTTAAAGCAGCTTTTAAGTACATAAATTAAAATTTTTATATTAAAAGGATGCTTTAAGAAGCAGTAAGAAAGCCATACCAAACAAAGCCTTATTGGTAAAGACTTAGGCTTCGATTGTGACGGCTTTCTTATGGCTTCTTAAAGCACCTTTTAAGTATATAAATTAAAATTTTTATATTATAAGACTGCTTTAAGAAGCAGTAAAAAAACCGTCCCAAAGGAAGCCTTTAGACGGCTTTCTTAGTTCTTCTTAAAGCAATGTCTAAATTTTTTGTGCTAGTAAGCTGCTTTAAAAAGCGATTAGAAAAATGTCTTAAATAAAGCCTTAAAGTTTATTCTTTAATAAGGTTGCTTAAGTCTTAATTAGCTAGATTAGCAATAATTACGATCTTATTAGTCAAATTTTTGATTAAGTGAATAGCTGAACATGAAAGTCTTCTATGCTTCTGCTTCTCTCCCTAATAAATATTTAGGTTTGACAATTTGTCCAATCTATGTTATTTGATTTAGATTAGATTTGAAAAATCAAAACAAATCAAAGCGTCCAAAATCCAAACTCCTCTCTGTCCTCAATTAAACCAAATACTTATATTTGATTGTGCATAAATTGCATATTATTTTGGGAAAAAATAATTGTAATAAGAACATAGACTACACCATTTTCTTCTTTTTTTTAAAGAAAAAACCAAAAAATTTCAACTCCAATCTTATTTTGTTTTAATACAATATGTTCTCTACATGAATGATAATGTATTGAATAGCTATGTTTATTTGTTGCAGACCAAGCCAAAATTCATGACTGTTTAGCCTTTCTCATTATGATCATGAGACAAATTCAAAGAATTGACTAAATTCTTTAATTGTTGCAAACCGAGCAAGTAATGAAAGAACCTTTTTATTGGCCTTGTTAAGTGATATCTAAAAGACAATTCTTGTATATCTAGCATTTATTATTAGAATTGGGCATTGAAATTGCCAAGGGGCTATTGGACTTAGGACTGCAAATGAATGGAGTGTTTGACCAGCTAAATGAACGAATTCGAACACTTTTGATAAGTACTCAATACCTTAATAAATGAGCTTGAATAACGTGTCGTTCGGCTTGTTTATGTTCATCAAGAAGCTCGATTATGACACGTATTCAGTTTGATTTGTCTTAAAATAAATAAATAGTTTTAAAATAAATACTATTAAATTAATTTAACAAATTTAAACATTATTAAATTATTTTAACTAATTTAAACATTATTAAAATAAATAAATAGTTTTAAAATAAACATTATTAACGAAAAAAAAAGAACTTGTTTGAACGAAATGTGCCGATTAATGAGCTTGAACTCGAATAAAGCCTAAATTATAAAGCTTCAATATGAACACCATCTGAGCTCGAACATGGGTTATTTAAACAAGCTTGAGCTCAAATATACATCGAAAAAGTTCGTTTCTTATCGAGTCGAGCTCGAACAAGGCCTTGTAGACGAGTTCGAGCTCGAACATGATGAAGATCAGCTCAGCTCTTTTTGTTTGCAGCCCTAACTAGACTCTTATCTCATGTTGAGTGTTAGTAAATTGCCTTTTAAGTCAGGAGAAGATGGATGCTTAGACAAAGGCAAGAGAGCCACCATAGTGGTGTCTCTTTAAAAGTTGTGAAGATCAGATAATATTTCACCATGCCACTCATAACAAGACCAAATATTGTCAACTCAACGCAAGTGATATGGATTTGCACGATTTAATCTCCCTTATAACGTGTTAACAAAATAATACACACACAAACATCATCTTTGTCTCACTACATGCGGTCGGCGACATGAATCATTTTTCTTCATTGTGTCCTATTAAGAGTCAAATTCTTATATAAGAGATAGAATTTATAATAAACTTGATTCAACATCTTTAAATAGAGAATATTGAGTCAAACCTGTCGGATTCAAATTTTTTCATGAATGATTCCTGACCTTACTAGTAAGCAAACTAAAGAAACTGGAGCCTTTAGTCGGAACGAAAGGACAAAAGAAGGCTTATGAAGATCTTTAAAGAGTGTGAAGAGGTAAATGTTCTATTAACTTAAAAAGGTTTAAAAGATGTACCAAGAAATCCAAAATGTGCTTTTTCTCACTTAAATTATAAGGGTCTAGGAGTTACAGGGTAGGATACACCACAAAAGATAAAAAGTATAATAATAAATGCGACCCTTTACGATCTGCTCTGGAGATGCATCTTGGTCAAATAGACACTTATCATGATGTTACTTCATTGACCCAGCTTTTCAGGCTTGAGGAGAGTTCCCTTATATTGAGTATTCGTGGGTGAGTCATCGAAGGTGAGTCTTATATGGATTGAGCTAGAAAGACTATTGTTAACGAGTTTTTTGATTGGTCATCGGCTTCCTGGATGAGGTTCTTGGGTTGTATTGGTGTATTGGCATGAAAGGCGAGTCCATGTTAATTGTGGGGGTAGCGAGTATCATGCTTGAATTGATAGAGTAAGAGGAAGCATATTTGTATCATCCTTGGGCTGATCTTTCCCAGTGGCTGGATTGTTAAATTTCATTGATGGCTCATTGATTGAGCTGACAACCAGTCGCTTTCAGAGTGTGCCTCCTACATAAGGGCAAGTTCACTAAGTTTGAGTAGTCCTATGTGACCCTTTGAAATTTCCCTTAAAGGCCATCTTCTCGGGTTTCTTTGCCGAGTTGCGTCGAATCCTTTAGCCATCATGGTTGAAGGTGATCATTCTTGGACAATTCTTTATGCTAGCATTTATTGAGTCAGGGTTCTTTCATTGAAACATATTAAATATATGTGAGACATCTGAGAAGATATGAACAAGTATATAAACCTAAAAATATATGAGGATCAAGAAAAACATTACAAAATTAGCTACAAAGTTGAATTGCATAAAAAATGCATAAGGTGAAGTTAATGTAACTAGTTGTATATCGTACAACTTAGACATGTAATCATTTGTTATTCGTATATGATCAATTCTAGGTTTTGGGAGATACATTTTTATTAATTTTGAAATGTAAATAATTTAAATTATATCATAATTAATAACATTTTAAATCTAAGTCACATTCGAATTATGACTTGATTAATCTGATCTATATGAATATGAATTCACACTCTTAATTTTGAAAAGTACCATTTAAGATTTTTTAATGCTCTTTCTTATAAACAATGATAAGCTCCAAAATAATTTATATATGTTGCGTCATGGAACATTCGGGGAAATAATGTCTTACCTTTGAATGAAGATGTAGCACACATACTTATAAAGAGAGGGGGGTACGAGAGTTATAAGAGACACCATAATTTTTACATGAAAAATCCAAAAAGAGAGAAAAATCATGGGGTCTGGCCAAGTTGTAATGAATATACTAGTGCTTGTTATTGATTACAAATTATGCCCTTCCTCGGGGAAGGAGTTGACTCAATGTAGAAAATATAGTGCACATTACATTGTTGGGGTTCAATGAATCCAATGCTATGAGAGTTATTTTCGATAGAATGTTGGTATGTTCGTTGAGTTGGTAGAGCTATAGTCTAATTACGAAGGTCAAAGGTACCATAGTTGGACAAATGAGTCAAAGGAATCGTAGTCGGTAAGTGACGTAGGTCAAAGGGACTACAGTCGGTGGGCGACAGAGGTTAGCGGGCTCGTAGCTGGTGGACGACGGAGGTCAGAGGGATTGTAGTTGGCGGACAATAGAGGTCGGAGCAGGGACCATAGTCTATGTGCGATGGTGGTTGGAGGTAACATAGTTGGTAGGCGATAGAGGTCGAATGGATTGTAGTTGGCTGGCGACAGAGGTCACATGGAACATAGTTGATGGACGATGTAGGTTGCAAGGACCGTAGTCAGCGAGCGACATAGGCCACAGGGCTCGTAATTAGTGGGCAACAGTGGTCGAGGAGATCATTGTTAACTGGCGATGGGAGATTCGAGGGACCATAGTTGATGGGCAACAGAGGTCGAAAGGACTATAGTCGACGGGCGATGATGGTTTGAGGGAACATAGTCGGTATGTGACAAAGGTCCGATGGACTATAGTCGATGGACAATAGAGGTCGCATGGACCGTAGTTAGCGGGCAACATAGGCTACAAGGATTGTAGTTAGCAAGCAACGTAGGCTGCAAGGGCCATAGTTGGTAGGCGGCGGAGGTCAGAGGGATTGCAGTTGGAGGGAGATGGAGATTGGAGGGATCGTTGTCGATGGGTAGAGGTCGGAGGGACCGTAGTCGATAGAAGATAGGTCGGAGGGGCCGTAGTCGGTAGGCGATGGAGGTCGGCAGTACAACATTTTGTGGGCCATGTTTGTTATAGTGGTCTGAGGGATTGTAGTCGTCAGGCATTAGTGATCAGAGGGACCATAATTAATGGGCAATGAGGCCAGCGGACGACAGAGGTCGCACGAATTGTAGTTAGTGGGCGATGGTGGTCGAAGTGGTGTGTCGATGGCATCCGGGCGGAGATCCGATGACATTCGATGGTAGGGCGGAGGTCCGACGATGAAGTTCTAGCAGTTATCGATGGAAGTTCACTAGCGGTGGTGTTTGGTTATAACTATCCAATCTTCAGCCAAAAGGTGTAAGCCCCCAAAGGTCCAAGCCCCCTTTCATGTGGGAAGATTGGGCCTATTTATTGATTTTGAGAGTGACATGCCCCATAAATATGAAGAAGATATATGATAAATTTTGAGTGATCAATGGGACGACATATACTGATTCCCTTTATTATGAAGTATTTATTCTTCATTTAAGTGCTTTAATGATGTAAAAATTAAAAGATTTTAGGCTTGTTGGATTCGTCTAGTCAAGTTGCTCGATTCGACAATAAGCATGCTATATTTTTGTGTATAATTTGATCATCTAATTTATGTTTTGAATCTTCCAAATGTGCTTCGGCCCCCCGATTTGGACCTATTAGGCTCGTATTCGATTAATTTTGGTATCATTGGGTTTACCTCACTAATTCGTTCAACTTAACTACAAATTTGTTGAGATTAGAATTTAGATGATCATAAATTTAATCTTGAACATAGCTCACCTTGACCTGTTGGTTGAGAGCTTAGACTTCCAACTAAGAGTTATTGGGTTCGAGTCTTTGTATATGTGTTGTGTGTGTGAGTTTGACTAAATGGCCTAAATGTTCCCAATATATATATTTTTGAAAGTTATATACCTCAAGATTCGTACTTGGTCAAGGAAATTGTCGATAGTCTTATCTATCTACTTCTCAAAGGAAAAACAATGTATGCGCTTATTCAATAGTCTCTGCCGTGTCACTCGGCAAGAAAATTTCGTTATATTTGACTTAGCAGATAATAATCAGTCAAGTTAAGTTTCTGAAGACATAATCCAAATCCACCCGCCATTGTTGAATATCTCAATCTCGATTTAATCCTTCATGTTGACTTCTCCATCCCATCCTTCTGTTTCCATCATCAATGCCCCTAAAATAAGCCAAAAGGTCAAACTCTTTAGCTTTTTCCATACCACTATTTATACCCCTTCAAGAACTCAGATTTCTCTCACAGCTACTTCATCCATTCTTCTTACATCTTGAATAGTTTCTAAACTCTTAATTAAGATAATGGCTTCTCAGGTAATAGACAGCCACCGGGAGGGCGCTGAGGTCTTTCAGGGCGATGCAATCTGCAGGAAGAAGTCCATTGAATTGCTCGAAGAGCTCTGCCTTCCAAAGGGTCTTTTTCCCTTGGAAGACATTGAGGAATTCGGCTATAACCGTACTTCTGGCTTCATATGGCTGATTCAGAAGAAAAAGAAGGATCATGTCTTCAAGCAGATCAAGAGAGCTGTGTCTTATGCTCCAGAGGTGACTGCCTTTGTTGAGAAGTACAAGCTAAAGAAGATGACCGGTGTTAAGACAAAGGAGCTCTTACTATGGCTCTCTGTTGTGGAAGTCTATTTAGAGAATCCAACATCTGAGAAACTCACCTTCAAAACTGGCACAGGACTCTCTGATAGCTTCATTGCTTCAGCTTTTGAGCTGTAGAGATGTCTATCTCTATAAGAGAAGTTATTAATATGATGCTCTGTATCTGTTATCAATGATTGTCGCTTTCTACTTCTTAATAAAAAATTATTTTGCTTTCTAATATGGCGTCGAATTCTAAAGCCCCTCCAGCAAATAAGAAAATTTGAGAAAGCAATTATATAAGAAGAAGATTTGAAGTAAAATGGGGGGAAAACAGAGAACTCAAGACCTATTTCATTGTTTATTTAGTTAAACTAAACGAAAAAAACTTAAGGATCTTAGTTTTCTGATTGACCAAAGAAAGGCGAGTTGACATAAGTTCATATAAAACTTTTTTTATGAGGATTTCTAAGTTTAAGTTTTGATAAGCTTGCTTAAGACTTTGTTTGAGAAGATTTTTTTTACTGTTTTCTAGACAGTATTTTATTAAAAAAAAAATTTTTGAACAAGAAATTTTTTTACTAAAGAGCTAGTTTAGAAAGCTTGAAGAAAGCCGTCTCAAACAAAATCTGAGCCAATTAATAAGATTAATGATAATTATAAGGTTGATAGTCAAATTATTGGCAAAATAAATAGCTGAATATGAAATTCTTCTAAGCTTATGGTTCTCTCTCATAAATAGGCTTGGCTTTTTGTCCAATTTATGTTATGTGATTTAAGCTTCGTTTGGGATAACTTATGGCTATCATATTTTTGCTGCTTTCGAGATATTTTTATATTAAGAAACTGTTGTTTATAACAATAATAAAATTATCACATAATGATGCCTTAGATTAGAATATCAAATATCAAATAGACCATTGTAATTTCCAAAAAAAAAAAAAAGACCATTGTAAGCCTATGGTGCCCAATCTTCCATCCTTCATGATTGGCAGCATCATTATCTCCTTTTTGAAATATCTTAAAAAATTAATCTAATGTTTTATAATCTTTATTCGTCTCAACAAATTATTTTCTTTTTATTTTTGCTAATCTATTTAATTTTGATCTAATTTGAGCATAAATTAATATTTTCTAGATACAAAAATATACCTAGGGAAAATATATTAAACAAAAATTTCAACTCTATTCTTGATACATCATTCAAAAAATTATCTTGATCGGGCACGAATCTTGATACAAAATTGGGTTGTAAACTTTTAAAATTAATTCAGAGACCATCTCAATTCCGATTTCAGCAAACTTATAGTCAAACTGAGCGTCTCGGAAATACGAACCCAACGACACCAAGTTCGACCCAATCCGAGCCCAAATGGGTCCAAATCAGACCCGAAACGTTGTTGGAAGGTTCAAACCACAATTTGAGTTACCAAATGGACTCCGATTTTGACGAGCTTATACTCGAATCGAACGGCTCGACGAGACGAATCCAACGAGCCCAAGATCACTGAATTCCGACATCACTAAGGCCCTCAAATGACCAACGAACGGTGCTTGATCGTAGGATTCAATATCGACCGTCCATTCAACCACTCCCTATTCGCCCCTGATCTCACGCCTATTTACGGGCCATGCCACTCCAGAAAAACTATAAATAGAGCCCTCATTCTTCACAATAGAGAATCCAAGCAAGAGAGAGAAGAAGACAAGAGAAGGAAGAAGCTCCTCCTCGACAGCCGCCGGACCACCGCCGGACCACCGCAAGAGCACCGCCGGACAACCGTAGGAGCACCGCCGGACCACCGTAGGAGCACCGCCGGACCACCGCAGGAGCACCGCCGGACCACCACAGGAATCTCGCCGGACCACCGCCTTAAGGCCCGATATTCAGACCCGACGTCCTGCTTAAGGCCCGACATTAAGACCCGACGTCCTGTTAAAACCAGATGTTCTGCTCAAGGCCCGACGTCCTGCTGAAGGCCCGACATCCTGCTCAAGGCCGGATTATCAACACCCGAACTTAAAAGTGACATCAAGCCTAACACCCGATTCCTATCAAATAGTTACTGATCGTAAATCTGATCGCCCTTAGAGGGGATTCAGTTCTTTGTAACTGACTCAAAGTTTATTGGATTTATTTCAACTGAGCTTGGCCCCGTGGTTTTTCCCCTTTTTAAGGGTTTTCCACGTAAAAAATCTTGCTTTCTCTGTGTGTGAGCTAGTTATCCGTACAACGCTAAGACGTAGAATTAAATCTCTATCACCGCATATTTTCTAGCCCGCAACAATTCTTATTTCATTTTAATGCATTAACTTTATGAAGAGCAGGGGCAGAACCCCCTTGAGCTCAGGATAAATTAATGCATTAACTTAATGTATTAACTCCACAAAAGATGGATGTAATAGATCACATGAGCAAATAATTATATTTAATATCTATGTGGCAATAGGCCATTGGTCTCTTTGTATTTCTTTTCCTATACATATAGGACCTGTATTATCTCGGGACAAACATACACTTCATTTCTTTCATCTGTTTGGTGTTATCTTCTTCCAGCTTCTTTCTACTTCATGGAATTCTTCAAAATGATGTTGAGATCAAATGTGCAAATATGATTTCCAATCAAAATCTTCTAGTCTTGTTAATTGTAATAAGGTTATAAGTTCTTTAAATGTGAAACATAAATACAATAAAGAACTAAAATCCTTAGGGCCTATTGAAGGATTTCCTAGGAAAAAGAAAGTTGATTTTAAATTGAGTCATGATGGTGGAGAATCTTCCCCTTTTTCTTTTGCTAAGGGGAATGATGTTTTATTATAGCATGGAGCTCGAGCTATTGGGGGGTTATGAAATCTTAACTAGGATTAGAACAAGCAAGCTACTTATACTTTTGTCATTCAGCATTCTTCAATCGAGATCAGCCAAATCTTTATAACCAACGCATATTTAGTGAAACTTTTTGGCGTAGTTAGACTCGGTGATTTTTTCCTTTCTAATTTTGTCATGTATATAGATGTGTCAAAAAATGATCCGAACCGCTAATCAAACCCGAAAAATTCGAGTTCGAGTTGACCCTTTTAATATACGGGTTGGGTTCCGATTCGGATTTCCGACCCATTTATTGATTGAGTCAAGTTGGAGTTGACCAACCAATCTGATTTTACTCGAAATGACCAATTTAAATTATTTTTATTTATTGGTATGATTGTCCTAATTTTTATTAATTTATCTAAATCAATTGTTGAAAAATTAGAATTTTTTTTAAATCATTCAAAATGGGTTATTGGCTCGGGTCCATATTTTTGACCAATTTATTAAACGGGTCAGATTTGAGTTGATCGAATTCGGATAGGATATGAACCCAACCCGTTGACCCATTTTTATACCCCTAAGGGCTAAGTATATATTCTAATGTCTTTTGAATTCTCATGTGTCACATCTTCTCATAAAATTAAAACATTAAATTATCCTTTTACAATCCTTAATATACTAAAATATAATAAATAGATAATCATGTAATTTTAAATCAATTAAAATTCAAAGAATTATTCAATGAGTTTGAAATCTCCAGCACAATTTGAATGTCAGCATAATTAAACTAACTTATCGCAATTGTCCATAGTCTTCTCTCATTATTTCTGAAGAACTGTAATAAATCATTACAAACGAACTCTCATTAAATTGTGCGAATATGCTATAGAAAACTAGCTTCTCCTTAGAAATTTCCGCGGTGAGAAGAACTCTTTCTTCTACAGTCTCTCAAAGGTTCAAACAGTCAAAGTTTCTGAAGGGACACTCCCACCGCCATTGTTGACAAACCCAACCTGACTTAGTCCTCCTTGTCGACTCCTCAATCCCAGCCGTCCGGTTCCATCCCGAAATAGCAAGAAAGGTCAACGTACTTTTATACGTTCAAACTCTTCAACTCTTCCCACATATCCACTATATATATATACCCCTTCAAGCACTCAGATTTCTCTCACAGCTAGCTCATCCATTCTTCTTAAACCTTGAATAATTTCTGCATTCTTTAGTTAAGCTAATGGCTTCTAAGGCAATAGACAGCCACCGAGAGGGAGCTGAGGTGTTCCACGGCGATGAAATCTGCAGGAAGAAGTCGATCGAATTGCTCGAAGAGCTCTGCCTTCCAAAGGGTCTCTTTCCCTTGGAAGACATTGAGGAATTCGGCTATAACCGTGCTTCTGGCTTCATTTGGCTGATCCAAAAGAAGAAGAAGGATCATGTGTTCAAGCAGATCAAAAGAGCTGTGTCTTATGCTCCAGAAGTGACTGCCTTTGTTGAGAAGTATAAGTTGAAGAAGATGACTGGTGTTAAGACAAAGGAGCTCTTGCTATGGCTCTCTGTTGTGGAAGTCTATCTTGAGAATCCCACATCCGAGAAACTCACCTTCAAAACTGGGACAGGACTCTCTGATAGCTTCATTGCTTCTGCTTTTGAGCTCTAAGAGTAATATATACAAGAGAAGACGAGTCATTAATGCTTTACATTAGTTATGTGTTATGGCATATTTAGTTCTTAAATGTTCCGTATCAGTTATTTTTTATTGTAACTTTATGCTTCATAATGAAAGTATTGCTTTGTTTGCTAATCCTGCATCTAATTCTGGAATGCAAAGCAACCTTCTCGGGACTGAGCCCCTCCAGCAAATATATAGTTGAGGAATTGGAATATGCAATTATATTAAAACAAAAAGAACTTAAAAAAGAAAATTTTGACTGAGTTAATTCCTAACTGGAGCCATACAGCTCCTGACCCTGTAAGGACATGTTTCATTGTCTGTTTAGCTAAACTAAAAGAAAAATTTTACGATTTATTTCTTAAAACAACTTAGTTGTCTTGTTGACAAAAAAGGCAAGGCGACACAAGCTCATAAAACTTGTGGGTACGACGAAGGCATCCGGAGGCCAACCGGAATGCACAATGTCACTCCTTCATTGTGTACCGCGGCTGGTACTGCTTGTTACTGCGGCTCGATACCGTTGATGTGGCTGCAACGTATAGAGCTGCGTTCGGGATCCGTAAAGAATAATTTCTCTTATAAGCTTAATTTAAGTCATGATTAGTAAGATTAATAATATTTATGAGCTATTTAATTGAGGTTAACAGTCGAGTATGACTAAATAAATAGTTGATTATGAAGTTCTTCCATGATTGTGGTTCTCTCACTCATAAATAATAAAACATTAGCCTTTTGATGATTCAGTTAGAAGAGTAAATGTATTAGATTTGGTCTATGTTAAAAAACATAGAGATGGATCTTAAAAGACTTTTGATTAGAAAGTATGAGAAATAAATTTTTTTAATCAGATTTAAATGAGAATTTGACTCTTAATAAAATATAATGAAGAAAAACATTTGATGTAGCCAATCCCATATAGTGGGATAAAGACTTGAGCTCATTATTTGTTGTTAATTTGTTTCCTCATACTATGAGCATGATAATTAAATTCAAGAAAAGGAAGAAGCCATAGTGTAATCCATACATGGAAAGCTAATCCTTTCTCTTTGAAAAGAAAAAGATTGCCACAGACAAAAAAAAAGAGAGAGAGAGATGAAAATCTCTTTACAAAATTGGGGTTGCAAGAACTTGGTTCTAAATAAGGGTGGGAAAAGAACTTGCCAACCCATAAATCTAAATCAAACCAACCATTTCAATTAATTTTATTTTGTTTTTGTTTATCAAAATATCTCTAGAACCAGTTCAAACTAAGTCAGCCCATTTCAAGCTATCTCAAATCAATTCAAGCTAAGTTGATCCATTCAAGCAATGCCAATCCTATTCAAATTTCTTATAAATTTTATGTCAAAGATATCTTGTCCAAGGAAGCAACTTCTTCCAAACAAGTCGGTGACTTCACCGATTAAGTTAGTGACTTATCAAGCCAGTTTGTAGCTTTCTTAACTAAGGATTAAACTTTCATTAAATAATGAATTTTATCCCAAATTTCGGAGCAATGATCTAGAGAAATAACATAGGGTAGAAGATTTGGAGAGATAACCGAGTAAAGGGCAGCGACAAGATGTTGATTAATCTGGAGCCAAGTTTGATAAGAATAAATGTTGGGGGTGATCCGTGAAGTAGGAGGAGGGCAAGAAAAAGAACCGTCCAAAAATCTGTCGAAGCCGTTCGCACGAAAAAATTTGAAAACTTGCGAACGCCATATGGGGTAATTGTCCGAAGTGAGGTTGAGAGAGACAATGTTCTTGATGTTGTTAACTAAGAACTTCAGTTGAGGGGGTATGGGGAATGTCCGGCATAGAGCTGGAGGATTGGTGGATGTTGGGGGCAACAGTGGCAAGAGAAGTTGAGGACAACTCCATGAGGTGAAGAAATTATTGAAGAAAAAGAAGTATCGCCAGGATTTCTTACTAGCGAGAACAAGATGAGAGTAGGGCTATTAATATTTGACACGACACAAAAATCTGATTCAGACCCGACCCGGAAAATCCGGGTTGGACACAAACCGATTTCAAAACGGGTCGGGTTTGAGTTCCAGGATTCGACCCGTTTGAAAAAATGGGTCGGGTTCGGGTTGACCCAGCGGGTTGCCGGGTCAACCCGAAAACCCGTTTAATTTAAAAAATTTGGATTCCCGCCCGTTGCCCGCTGCCCCCGCCCGCGCTGCCCGCTGCCCCTGCCCGTGCCACGTGCTACTGCCCTGCGTCCAAAACTGAGGAAATCTTCAACAGAAATTTCTGAATTTTTTTTTAACATATTTTAGACACATCGTGCTCTTTTCATTCATATCATATCACATAAATTATATGTAAAAATATATAAAATTTTTAAAAAAAAAAAACATGATTTATTATTACTAAAAATGATGAAATTAATGAATATAATACCTATGACATACGGCATAGCTTTCCATCCTCTGTACACCACAGGCTCATCTTCCCCTCCATCATTCTCTCCTTCCATTGCTACAAACTTCTCAGGATTAGCTCTGTTCTCTCTCTTCTCTGCCATTTCTAGCTTTGAAGCCATACCTCGAGAGAGAGGGACAAAAGAGGAACAACAGAACAAAGAAAAATGGAAGACGTGGAGCGACGTAGATGACTAAGATACTAAGATATTGCTAGAAGGAAAAACAGAACAAAGAAAAATGGAAGAAGATAAACCAAAATTAAAGCTTCTGTTCTGTATAGGTTTCACGCTCAGAGGAAATAAAAACTAAGAGGAAATAACTGCTTTGCTTCTTCACATAAAAACGAAAACATAGGCAAGCCGGTTTTAAAACTGTATGAATTTAAACGAAGCATTGCGTCACTTGGTTTGAAAAATTCCAACAGATATATCTAGCTGGCTGACTCTATGTGAATGACGCACCTCTTAGTCGGTCATGTTTTGGCCGACTCACCGAGCAAAATGGGCGGTTCGATCCAAGGCATCTTCACGAATTTTGAAGTACGAATTTGGACTCTTGGTTATCTAAGGGTGTCAATTCGGGTCGACGGGTCGGGTTCGTGTCGAACCCGACTTGACCGGGTGTAACGGGTCAACCAGAATCCGACCCGCATGGGTTGCTGGGTTGACCCGACCCAACCCGCGAACCCGTTTAATTCAAAAATTGGGCGATGTAAGGCTAGGCAGCATCGGCGGCACGACGGGAGTAGGGTCGACATCGACCTGTTGCTTGCAAACTGCGGAGGTCGTGTTAGAAACAGACGGAGCGACTGGCGGACAAGCTGAGTGACGCGGATGGACGCAACTCGGCGACTAGCGTTTGGTAGAGTGGCGCGGACGCCGCACAGGCGCGGACGCGACTCGATTTGCCTGGACTGGCTGCGTGATGAGTTGACCGCGATGGACAGACGCGACGGATGAGATGGGTTGACAACGATGGACAAACGCGACAGACGCGGGAAAGTCACACGGGAATCGGAAATTCGGAATTACAAAATATAAATGGGTCAATTCGGGTTGACCCGCGGGTTGTCGGGTCAACCCGAACCCGACCCGCTTTTCAAACGGGGGTCAGAAATTTGAACCCTGAACTGATCCGTTTCGCAAACAGGTTGACCAAAACCCAAAAATATTTTCGGGTCGGCTCACAAGTTTTCACCCCTAAGGTTGACCAGCTAAAATAAATATATAATTCAAACTATAGCCCATTATTTATTTATTTATTAAAAAATAATTTTAAAAAGATATAAAAAAAGCATTTTCAAAATAACTCTGATAAATTGAAAGAATATGCTACACAAAAATATCATCCCCTTAGAAATTTCTACAATGAGAAGAATTCTTTCTTCTGAAGTCTCTCGCATTAGTTAAAACAACCAGTCAAAAGTCAAGTTTTTGCAGGCTTAATCCACTTCACCCCGCCATTGTTGACGATCTCAACCTTGACTTAGCCCTCCTTGTCGACTCCTCAATCCCAACCGTCCGCTTCCACCATCAAAGCCCTTGAAAATAAGCCTGAAAGGTCATTGTTTTATATGGTCAAACTCTTGACTCTTTCCATATCAACTATTTATACCCCTTCAAGCACTCAGATTTCTCTCAGAGTTACTTCATCCATTCTTCTTACATCTTGAATAGTTTCTCTACTCTTAAATTAAGCTAATGGCTTCTCAGGCAATAGCAAGCCACCGAGAGGGAGCTGAGGCGTTCCACGGCGATGAAATCTGCAAGAAGAAGTCGATCGAACTGCTCGAAGAGCTCTGCCTTCCAAAGGGTCTCTTTCCCTTGGAAGACATCGAGGAATTCGGCTACAACCGTGCTTCTGGCTTCATATGGCTGATCCAAAAGAAGAAGAAGGAACATGTGTTCAAGCAGATCAAGAGAGCCGTGTCTTATGCTTCGGAGGTGACTGCCTTTGTTGAGAAGTATAAGCTGAAGAAGATGACTGGTGTTAAGACAAAGGAGCTCTTACTATGGCTCTCTGTTGTGGAAGTCTATTTTGAGAATCCAACATCTGAGAAACTCACCTTCAAAACTGGCACAGGACTCTCTGATAGCTTCATAGCTTCTGCTTTTGACCTGTAGAGATATCTATCGATATAAGAGAAGAGAAGACAACAAGATCAAATAATTTGAGGATTTAATTCATGATTGCAATCTTTTCATGTATGTTTTATATGCAATTACATTGTCTTCTATTGTTTTTTCTTCTTTATGTGATGATGCATTTAGTATTTACATGCGTTACTGTATTTGTGGTTGTTAATGAAATCTTCGCTGCTTAATCTGAGCAGAAATCCTACAAGGAATAGCTTTTAAAATTTTCCATAAGTTAGGAGTCAAATATAATTCTGTATTTTTTATTTTAACAGTCATCCATGCCTAATTTTTATGTATATTTTAGCAACATTTTAGGCTACATGCCGTGTGTAATCAAAGGTATTTTATTATTCCTTAAATAATTTTTTCTATAGTACACAAAAACCATATATAAATGGAGTTATAAGGTTATTTTTGGGGAAGGACCAATGGATCATGTTATTCTGATAATTTTTTACAATAAATTACTTAATGGATCTCTCACTTTAAGTTCATTTCTCTTCCGGGAGAAATTCTAAGATGGATGACCTCCTTGGAAGTTACACTAAAATGATGAAACTGTGAGGCCATTAGGCTAAAGAGGGTAATATATCGATAGTTAAGAGTTTGAGTTGTTATATGTTAGATGATTATCTTATAAGAGTCATCACTCCTGCCCGTCGGCATATCTTATTATCCTATTGTAACTCCTTATATTATATATTTTATCTATTATCTTATATTGGGATCACACCACAACTCATAATTAAAAAAAAAAAGTCTATTGAACCACCCTCGTACAACTGATATCCTACTCTAACCAATCTGACTTATTTTAGAACTAATCAGCCAATATTCTTATAATGCTACATTTATTTTATATTAGTTTTACTATTTTTTTATGCAAATTCAATATCATGTATGAATTGCATTTAATCAATGAAATATAAAAGAAATTATACACTATTTAATTATTTTAGAAAATCATAACTATCAATTTATCCAATGAGATTCAATAGTATTATAGTTAAAATACTCATAAGAATTATATATATCATATACAAAAAATTACATGGTGAAAGTTTGATAAATTAGAAGAAAATATTTTTTTTTTTATTGATTTGGAGGAGATAAAATTTATCAAGCACCAAAACCACTGAAAATAAAGGTACGATTTGGATTACCTAACATGATTAGAAGAAGTCTCAGAATAGAATCGATGGACAAAAATGACCTGGATAGCCTTGTCTCTCTTTTCTCTCTCTACTTTTTCCCCTCTTCCTCTCCTTCCTCTCCTTCCTCTCCTCCTTTCTTCATTTCCTTACCTTGAAAGCCAAGCA
The DNA here is from genome assembly GCF_001605985.2 of Dendrobium catenatum. Lineage (NCBI taxonomy): Eukaryota > Viridiplantae > Streptophyta > Magnoliopsida > Asparagales > Orchidaceae > Dendrobium > Dendrobium catenatum. The sequence goes on from NW_021319127.1 coordinate 303,142, forward strand.
AATAAGGAGGGGAGGAATGGCTAAGTGGAGAATTTGCCCAGTACTCTGAATCCGTTAACACAGTACTGCATACCACTCCTAAAGTTACCGTAAAACAGAGAGCTTAGCATATCAACTATAATTTCCCGATGCCATTGGGCTTGAAAGCACAACGATGCAACACTTTAGCCCATATTTTAAGATTTTTATTTTAAAATATTTTTCATAATTTTAGGTTATTAAAAATAATTGACTCCAATTAAAGATACAAAGAAGGAAGGAGATTGAGAAGAGATGAGAGAGTTTAGAAGTTCGTAGAATCCTAAAGCTCTAATTAACCACCTCTATTATTTGATCCGTCAGACCATCATTATAGGACCTTTATTGTCAAACCATTATTAAACCTACGTGGTCAGACCACTGTCATCTAAATACTATTGTTAGACCACCACCATCTGACCATCATTGTTGGTCCACCCCCACTGAACATCTATACATAACATAATATCACCACCATCTCGCCATCATTATAATACCACCACTATATCGCTCAACTTTGGTCAATTTATCATTATTACCAATTATGGTCTCCTAACCACCATCACCTGACTGGAATCTCCCAAATATTAATATTTGATTATAGTCCTCTAACAATAATAAACTAACTATAATCCTCCAACAGCCACTCTTGTCTACAGACCTTTGATGATAACTATAGTTTGTTTATTTATAATCATTTGACCACAATAAACTGACTATGATCCTCTTACCACCATCTTCCAGCATAATCAGTTGATTATAATCTCCCAATCAACGTAGCTTAATTATGATCCTTCAACCACTATCACACATTATAGTCCTCCAACCACAATTGACCACTATCGCTAGATTACAGTCTATTAATTAATGTCACCCCACTATAATATCTTAACCAATATTACCCAAGTAGGCCAATGCCTATTGATTTTGTTTCATACCATCGTCAATGATGCTGACGCACATTGCCACATGTGAGATTGATACATGTCATCATCGCAAATGTCGACGCCTTCCATCTTTGTCACCGTTGATGTCAATGCATGCCATCACATTTTAGGATAATATAGGCCTAATGGTGTGTTTAAGCATTGGTTGTTCATTTATGGTCCAAAGGGAGTGATTGGGTGGTGGTTATACAATGGATATAAGGAGGTGGCCTAACCATAATGGCCCATCGTTGGTTTAATGATAATGATCAGGCACTGGTCCAGCGGTGGTCTAACGACAACAATCAGGGAGTTGCCTAATGTTGGTGCTCCAATGGAGCTTCAAGATTCTTCAAGTCTCTGAATTCTCTTGAATCTAAAGTTAGGATCATAGCAATCTTTCATGTTGAGAATGTATGTCTATTTATAAATTTTTGATAGAGGCATGCCCCGTAATTATATAGAGACAATTTGGGAATCTCCAATGGACAATATTTATTGATTCCATTGATAGTAAACTATTTTTTAAATATTTAAATGTCTTAATGATTTTAAAACTAACTGATCTTAAGTTCATTTGATTTGCCTTGTTGAGATGCTCAATTTAATGATCATTTTGCATCCAACTGATGTCCCAAATTTTCAATTATGATTTTTTAGTGTTTGATTTGGGATTATTTGTATTCAAATCAAATCACTTTTAGTGTTGATGAGTTTCTCTTGTAGAGATATTTAGTTGAACTATGAATTCGTTAAAATTGAAATTTTGATTGCCTTAAATTTGATTTTTAAGTTTAAACTTTAAATTATACATTGATATTTACCCCCGACCAAAGCCTTTTTTTCTCTCCTAGATGTAGTAGGCGCCTTTCATTTGATAGATAATTGTCATTATTTTCCTTGATATTATTATTGAAAGTTCCTTATGTCATTATCTTTGTTAAATAAAAGTTCAACACTTCTATCAATTGATCTTCCATATTTTTGCAAATATTCAACAATTTCTTAATATTAATCATATATGTCATTAATAAAAACTTCATTTAGATCCTTAGTCATGACAACCGAAATTGTTTAATAAGAATAGTTAAGAAATAAATAACTAAACGATTTTAATCTCTATCATTTTCAAGAAAGAGCACAACTAATTTGGACGGCCGAGGGCCCAAAAACGTTGGGCCCAAGCCCAAATATGACCTCCCTGTTCCGCAATCTACGCGGACAACAGCTGTCGTTTTCATGCTCACCAAATGCCACCTGGCCACATAGTTAGCACGCCACGTGCATAGCGAGTGACGTGTAAGACGGTGGGAGTGGCATTAATTAATCATTATTTGTTCAAATATCGCTTCGTATGACCGCCCTACCGACAAATCCCCGTCCTGTTCTACAAATACATAATAATTCATTATTTTTTATATGACCTTTGAGATCGTGCCAATAGATTATTGTTTTTTTGGGGGAAAATTTTGTCTCATGATCATTGCTTTAAAAATCGGATTGAACGGCCGGTCCGATCGGTTCAATCGTGGATCAGTTTGACGGACGAATCGGTTCAACCTGAAAATCAACTTTGTTTCAAACTGGTCTGTTTTGGGCTAGAACCGTCAATTCAACAAGTGAACCGGCGAACTGGTCCGGATTTTTTAAAATCGATCGGTTAAAAATTTTTAAATATAAGTAATTAAATAAATTATTTAATATTAAATAAATTATAAAATTGTATTATATATTTTATGATTTATTATCATAATTTCTAAGAATAGTTAATTTATATCTTTAATATTATTTAGACTCTTTTATATGTTTAATGTGAACAATTTAACTGTTATTACTTCTTATTTATTTGTTTGATTAAATTTGATCTAATTTGCATTATAAAAAATTAAATTCATAAATAATGATATTTTATATTTAGTTTTTATTTCACTTTTAGATGAGACTACACTAAAAATAATAACATCCAATGAAGAGGACGTAAGAAAGCAATATGCAATTAAAAAAATTTAGGTTTTAATAATTTATATAATAAATTGGATACTAAAAAAAGATATATGTAAAAATTAGTCAAACAAAAAGATAGTAGTAATGATTTAATTCAAATGAAGTGCCTAAAGGATGAAGATAAAAATTTATTTTTATTAGAAGATGATATTTAACAAAGATAGAAGGTAATGTAGGAAAGTCTTTCATCTTAGAGTTGTACATATAACCAACACACAAATCGAGAAATTAGAAACACAATATTTTTTATGAAGAAAACACTGGAAAATGAAAAAAATTATGGGGTCATGCCTAGTTGAAATGATTATACTATTGTTTGAATATATTATAAAGATTGACCCGTCCCTAAACTTGTGGGCGGTCAATTTACAGTTGTCTAGAAAGTGGGTTGAACTTTGTGTTGATGATGGTGAACGGGTAGAAGTTTGACGGTGGTAAAGTAGAAGTCCGACAATTGTCGGGCAGAAGTCTGGGAAGGGTCAATGGAAAGAAGGAAGTCCGGCAACTGTTGGATGTCGGGGAGAAGTCTGGTGACGCTTGGTGGCCAGACCTAAGTTCTACAATGATCGATGGATGGGCGGTGGTCGAGGTGGAGAAATCGCTGGAAAAAGAGCTCTATGTTTATAAGGCCTCGTCGAACTATCCCTATGCATACCAAGAGGAGGATGAATTGGTTGTTTTAAAATTTTCTTTAACAAACACAAAAAAAAAGTATATATATATATTCCAAATAGCTTATACGATATGGATCGTTCAATACGATTAGTTTTGAAAAAAATTACACATCTAATTTTCTCTCCCCTACGCATGTGTACGGTTACTAAGTTTAGCGTTCACCAAATGAGCATCCACCAAATACAAGACTTTCAGTAAAGAAAAGTTAAGTTAAATAAAATTAAAAATTAAAAATCTTAAAGAACTTTAAACTTATTCTACCCATTTTTTAGTTGATTACTTTGCACGATGTTTGGTGGACCCGAAATATTAGTACACGAGAAAAAATAGTTAATAATAATGATAACTGGAGATGACATAGAGACAACCCAATAATATTTGTTAGCATCAAAATTACAAGACCTGGGTCCAGATTTGTAATAATCTCCCTCTTTTTAATGATGACAAATATTGTTGTTTATAATTTCAAATTGAATTTGCTATGTCATATACGTCCTCTTTGTGCTCAGAACAGATTTAGTGTCGTTGGGTTTGTCTTTTTGAGATGTTCAATTTGACCATAAGCTTGTTGAAATTGAAGTTTGGACGACTCCAAATTTAATTTAAGAAGTTTCCAATTCAAATTTACCTCGAGATTCATGGTTGATCAAGATAGTTTTTTGATGATATATCAGAGGTATATTACTAGGCTTTTAAATAAGATTATGAGAATACAATTAACTTTAGTGACTTTAGCATCCTAAATAAAAATAAAAATTTATATTTTTATTGACACATTAATAAAATTAAAGTAGAAAGGCTTTAAAAAAAATGAAGCGTGGAAAAGCTATTACATCTAATGATATTCTAATAGATGTGTGAAAATGCTTAGTAGATGAAGGATTTTTTTTGGCTTACTAAACTTTTTAATATTATTTTTAAAATTTAGAAGATGTTAGATAAGTGGAGAGTGAGTGTGTTAATTTTTATTTTTAAGAATAAATGTGATGCACAAGATTGTAAGAATTATAGAAGAATTAAGTTAATGTGACATACTTTAAAACTATGGGTGAGAGTTATGGAGCATAGGTTACGACGTGATACTAATGTTTCTCAAAATAAATTTAGATTAATACCATGTTGTTTACTGTGGAAGCTATACATTCATTGAGAGGTTTGCTGAAGAAGTATAGAGAGAACAAGGAGGATCTACGTGCATATGATATTTATTGATTTAGAGAAAGCATATGATAAAATTTCAAGAGAAGTGCTACGGAGAATTCTAGAAATGAAAATTGTTAATAATGCTTATATTCAAGTCATTAAGGATATGTATGTGCAAAGCTATTACTTGTGTTCAAACACAAGGTGGTTTGACTAAATATTTTTCTATTTCTGTTGGATTACATCAAGGATCAACCTTAAGCCTATATTTTTTTGACATAAATGTTCTCACTAGACATTGGCAGTAGGTTGCACCCTAGCTTATGATTTTTTTTTTTATGATGTTCTTCTTATTGATAAAACTAGAGAGGAAGTTAAAGGTAAACTTTGAATCATGAAAGTTAACCTTACAGTCTAACGGTTTTCGTTTGAGTTGATTTAAACCGAATATAAAAAGTGTAATTTGAGTAGTAATAGATTTATTCGGAGGATTGTGAAATTTGGGCGATCAAGTTATTAATCCGAGTAAATGTTTTAGATATCATTAGTCTATTGTTAAGAGTGATGGTGAAATAGATGGGTATATTATTAGTATATATAATTCAAGTTGGATGGTTAAAGTGGGATAATGCATCAATCTTGTTATGTGACAGAAAAACCCATCTCAAACTTAAAAAATTTCTATAAGATGAAGACGAGACCTGCAATGCTTTATGGCGCAGAATGTTGGTCATTAAAAGAGAAGCATAATATTAGTAACTATTGCAAAGATGAGGATGCTTAGGTGGATGAGTGGCTTTACTCTTAAAAATATGATACAAAATGATCATATATGTGAAAAGGTTGGAGTAGCCCTAGTGAAAGATAAGATTAGAGAAAGTCGTCTTAGATGATTTGATCATATAAAACAATGACATTTCGATGACCCGGTTAGAAAAGTAGATGTATTAGATTTGGCTTATGTTAACAAAGGTAGATGTAGACTTAAAACACTTGGTTAGAAAAAATTAGAAATGATTTTTTTTTATTAGATTTAAACGAGAAATTGGCTCTTAACAGAACACAATGCAGAAAAATAATAATTCATATAGCTAACCCCACAAAGTGGGACAAAGACTTCTTGTTATTGTTGTTGCAATAGGAAATGACATAATTTAAATGTAAATAAAAATATTTTTTTATTTGAATTATTGCTTAAAAATATTTATTTATTTATTTGAGATGGAAGGTGAGTGCCCATTATGGGGAACTTTTATTACGTCCGGTGTAAGGACGTAAAGGAACGTCCGGTTGGAGGCAAAATTCCGTCAAAAAACTCGGTATTTGCTTGGTACAACTAGGTGTTATTTGATATTAACGAGAAATACCGCTCTTTGAAGATCAATACCGAGTTATACCGAGCTGTACCGAGAAATACCGAGTTGTACCAAGTTTTTCTAGGCTCTTAACAGAACACAATGCAGAAAAAAAAATAATTCATATAGCTAACCCCACAAAGTGGGACAAAGACTTCTTGTTATTGTTGTTGCAATAGGAAATGACATAATTTAAATGTAAATAAAAATATTTTTTTATTTGAATTATTGCTTAAAAATATTTATTTATTTATTTGAGATGGAAGGTGAGCGCCCATTATGGGGAACTTTTATTACGTCCGGTGTAAGGACGTAGAGGAACGTCCGGTTGGAGGCAAAATTCCGCCAAAAAACTCGGTATTTGCTTGGTACAACTAGGTGTTATTTGATATTAACGAGAAATACCGCTCTTTGAAGATCAATACCGAGTTATACCGAGCTGTACCGAGAAATACCGAGTTGTACCAAGTTTTTTTAGGAAAAACTCGGTACAACTTTTGTATAACTCGGTATTTCTCGATTTAGCTCGGTATAACTCGGTATTGGGTCTTCAAATGATGGTATTCTTCGTTATTGTTTGGTATTGCTCGGTATTTGCTCGGCACAACTCATTTTTTGGCGGGATTTGGCCTCCGACCGGACGTTCCTCTGCGTCCGGTCGGACATCGTAATAATTGTTCCATTATGGGCCACCTTGATAGTTTACCGCAGCTACTAAATCTTCCGTATCTTTAGAATTTCTTAGTAAATAACATCTGATATATAATCTCAGTATAATTATTTGAATCTATAGTTTGGTGATAGCCAATTAATTATAATATTAATACATTTTTAAATCCTTAATTATAAAATTAAATATAAATCCCATGTGTCTTAACAAACGGTGCATGACGTTAACAGTTGAACGGTCATGATTGGCCCATAGTTGACTAACAGATCGATTAGACTTCTTTTGATTTTCTCTTGTGAATAATGTTAGTTGATACAAACGGAATGCTTATAATACATTCATTGCTGATCAAAAAAGGTCATCGTGAGGCTTCATGCGATGTGAAGTGTTAAGTTAATATTAATTTTGAAAATAATATTATTAAGGAGGATTTAAGTACATAACTCTTTATATCATATTATTTATGTATTTAACATTCAAAAATTTAATATATTATACCTATCATTTATAAAAAAACTATAATATCAAATATATCAGTTGTATATTTCATTCATATGACTCATTCCACCCTATGAACTTTAAAATTTCATTTATTGCACTCATATTTGATCTTTGAATGGTAGGCATGAAATATTAAAATTTTAGGTGGTAGATATGTAAATAACATGATATGAAGTGGTATGTATGTAAATCCCCTATTATTAATTTTGTTGTATGTAGAATATTCATAATGGCAAAAGAAAGTTTTATTATCTTATATTGGCAGATAAGTGAGGGGCTAGCCAACAATAGCTACAGCTTCTCAAATTCGCATAGAAAGGATAGGTGAAAATTGTTATTTAAAAGAGAGAAAATTGTGTGTGTGGGGCGGGGAGCAGCCCGAGAGAGAGAGAGAGGAGAGAGGAGAGGAGAGGACAGAGACCTATAGCTACCAGAAGATAAAAAAATAGGCATAAGAGTTCTGTATTGGTAAGAAATTTGTTATTGTTAATAAATTGACATAGCCAATTATCTTGCCATAAGTAAATACATGTGATTACAATCATTCGTTTGCACTTTATTGCAATAAGGACTTGATATCTGCATTTTATTTTGAATTTTTCTACAATCCACCAAACGCCAAGGTTCCATGGTTTACCCACAAAGGTTGTCCGACGTTGACCCCAACAAAGCAAGAGAAACCGCAAAGGCGCAGACCTGGCGTGCCGCACACTGCAGCCGCAGTGCGGGCTCAATGGGCGGGCACCGCAAGTGCCGTAGTGAGCAGCCGTCGAGCCGGCGCGCGCAGCGGCTCAGGCCACAGCACGGAGATAGTGCGCGCCGGCAGCCACGGGCCTCGACGGCACGGCCTCGACAAGTGTGCCGGCTGGACTTGCAGCTTCACGATCGGACCTAGGCAGGGTCGCAGCGCGAGACTTGGCAGACGCGGTAGCGCGGACGAGTGCACAGGCAGGGCGCGGGTTTGCGCGGGCAACCGGGCAGGTTCGCAGGAAGATGATTTAACGGGTTAGCAGGTTGACCCGGCAACCCGACGGGTCAACCCGAATCCGACCCGTTTTTCAAACGGGTCGAATTCTGGAATCTGAACCCGACCTGTTTTGAAATCGGGTCGGGTCAAACCTGAAATTTCCTGGTCGAGTTTTTATGTCGTGTCAAATATTGACACCCCTATGCGTGACTTATATCCTACATTTATTTTAAAATATTTTGATTATGAAATTTAATTTCCTACTTATATTGATATTTTTTATATTTTCTCCTGCTTAAGTGAATTTCTACCACATAATTTTTAATATATTATAGTACCAATTATATTGATCATTTTGAATATATGATTTTGTATTTTTATTGATTAAAATTGTATTTATTACAAGTCATATGATTTGAGAAGGAATAAGATATAAAGTGATTTTGGCATCCTATTATGAGCATATTAATGAGATAAACATTATGAATAATTACTAGTTATTATTATCATATTTATTCCTATATTGTGTGTGGTTATGTGTGGAATTAGATTGTGTCAATTAATCAGATTGTTATGTTGCCTCAAACCTCAAGTTTCTCGTGCTCACTGGGGGTTGCGGGGGGTTTACCCCCAACTTGGGTTCGGGTGCTTTGCACAATGCCCCGACATTATGTACTTAGCGCCTCAACCCAGTGTGGTTAAGATATAAATGTAGTTAAGATAATGACAAGATACTATTGATAAATCTGTATGTGTAGATTCTATAGAATATAATTGTAGATATGATAATGCCTTTTTCACTGCCATAGATTTTCAACAATTGCACAAATATTTGAGTTTAATGATTGATAAGATCTTCTTATCAGTTTGATAATGGTGCAAGAGTAATTTTTATGATTTGCAGCTTTACTATTTTGGCCTTTGTACTAGTAATGTCCATATGACTTATGATTATTAGATTCATTGTTCTGCATAGATTTATGATTATACTACTGAATGTTCAAGTCATGATTTGAATGATTACATGCATATTTTTTTCTTTTTGGTGTTTTGAGTGCAATTTTGGATTTTGATTACCTGTTGGGCTTTGTAACTCATCATGTTGCTTTAATTTATTTCAGGTCGGGGCAAAGATCCATTGCCGTGAGATTGATCAGAGTATAGACTTATAAGTTTAGATTTATTTCTGTTGTTTCCTAGTTGTAGCCAAAAGTTTTGAATGGTTGTTGGTGTAATAATTCATTTAAAAATCTAATTATTATAAATGATTTTTGAAAAAAAGAATATAGTGGAATATGAATGTTTTGATAAATAAAAATTTTTATTGATTATTTTTCTATCAATTGAAATTAGCAGCTTTGATCTTGATTATGTCATGTCAATATTGGTCAACAAAAAGTGATGACGAAAGATAAATAAAAGTAAATGTTGAAATTAGTCAATATCATGTGTTAATAGATGATGAGGTCAAACAAAAATGGGTGATGACAGAAAAGTGATGATGAGGTAGTGTATGCCGGTATCAATCGACGATGATTGTAGACATTGATTAAAGGTGGGCGAAGATGGACGCCACGCTCTAATCATAGTAGGAGATCAAAAAATACACAGCTCTTCTTAGCCTATTGGTTGAGAGCTTAGGCTTTCAACTAAGAGGTCTAGGGTTCGAGTCTATGTGTATGCGTTGTGTGTGTGAGTTTGCCTTAAATGACCTAAATGTCCCAAAAAAAAGAGATCAAAAAATCATATTCCGTCAATAAAATTTAGAAATTTCTTATGAGACTCAAGTTTCTCTCCTCAATGATCCATCTCAAATGTGTAAAAACATACATATGATATTAGTAAGTATTCCCAATAAATGACTAAATGCTCATTAAATAATAGAATAGATCTAACATCATGAGCTACTTGGGTTTACTCTAAAGAGTCAATATGTAAGCTATAAGATTCATTTGCTAGAGAAAAATTTCTTCGCTTGATGAATTATAATATATATGAGTCTTTAAAGCCATTAAAGCTAATGTTTAAGATTCTACTAAGAGAATTCTTAATAGTCAGGAGTTACTATTGAAGATCCAGACTTCCAAGAGAAAACATAAAGACAAGTTCCTAGGAGAGTTATTGGGAGACTTAGGGTTCGTTCGGTTCTTCTTCTTCTTTTGTAAAAATTAGTTTTAGAAATAATGGTTAAGAAAATGGAGTTTTTTAATAGAGAAACAAATATCTAAAAGCTTCTCAAAACAATAGAAAAATAAAGTTCCCTAAAAAACATTTCTATAGAAGTGTTCCATCCAAACAGCGATAAAAAATAATTTCTCCTTTTCTAAACAGAAAAGGAAAAAAAAAAGGCTAAAACAAACGATGCCTTAGAGAGAAGTATTTCTTAAGAGCAGTGGCGGAGCTAGTATGCGGGCACTGGGGGCACGTGCCCCCACTTGCCTATGATCCTCCATGGCAATCTGAGTTATCTGATTTATAAAAATTGAATATTTTCATTGTATATATTTACAGCAGAAGGCTCTTCAACAAATCTTATGGGATTTGCAAGCTTTAATATTTGTTTTAGATTTTAGTATCATGAAAATTTTGGGTTTGATAGTTTTGACAATTTTGTTGTTTTCTTAATTTAGTTTCATTTCATTTACAATTTTTTTATTTATAAATAGGTTAATGCATATTTAATGTATGAAACAAAAAATGATCATATACTTAGCTTACAGTTTTTTTCATTAATTTTTAAGAAAAAATGTACCTAAAATTATTATTATTATTTTGATATAATTATCTCCAATAAGAGATAATTTTTTATTATTTGTGGACTACTTATTAAACTAGTAAGCCATTCAAAACTTCATGCTCATTATTTTTTAGTTAATTTATTATTAAATCCTACAAAAGTATATGAAAATTCAAATATAGAAGATCGAAAATCTCAATTCTGCATTTCAATGGATTCATGTACGCTTCCAATAATTTTCTCGATGATCCGACATGTATTTGACAGTCGATGAAATTAACTTTCGTCTCCATTGAATCATACAATATTGTTTTGCCCACGTAGACGTATTCATCGCACCATCATGTATATACTTTCGTTATGCACTTAGTCAAATATCATTACCACATAGTCGCTCAAAGATTTTGACAATGTTAATTAACCCTTTCATGTGAGTCTCTCTCCCTTTATGATGCCTCTATTTCTCTATTAATGAGCTACTTTGAAGCCCCGCATCGCAATCAATCGAGTCTATCATAACCCTAAAGTGGCAAGATCTATTCTCCCTCCACAAGCTATGTAGGGAAGGAAAAGAAAAAAGAAATAGAGGTTAGGGCATCTTTTGATTCAAATTATTTTGGTTCTAAAATTGCTCACTTAACACATTAAAAACAAGTCAATTTCCCCATTCAAATCTAATTTGTACTGAAGCAAAAATTCAACATAAACCATTTAGGTCGTCGTTTGCGGCCTTTTGTCTTTATTGGCCTGACGTAATAGAGACATTGGGCCCCGCTGAGAACTTTTATGGCTATGATGGTAAAAATGTAAATAAGGAATTGTGTGCCGCGCTACTTTTAAAGTCTTTTATCGCTTTACACGCGAAGTGCAAAGCAGAGATGCTTACCGTGCAATGCGGAAAAGAAAAGTCGGAAAAAATAAAGATGCTACTTGTTAAAATAAAAATAAAAATAAAAATAAAAATAAAGAACGTCACTACTAAATTTTATTTAAATAAAGTTAAAAAAAAAAGTTTGATACTTTGCTTACGTGTCCGACCTGATCTGCGATGATCGCATCTTGATCATAGATATAAATATTATAATATATAAAACTTTTTTTATATTAAAAGTTTAAATCCATCAATTAAATTTTTTATTTTTTATTTTTCATCATAGATATAAATATTATAATATATAAAACTTTTAAAATGTATAAACTATAAATAAATTGATATAATAATATCGAATAAGTCATCAAATAAATAATTAAGCAATCATTGATTGAGCATTTAATTATATTCTTAGCCAGCTAAATT
>NW_021319127.1:315759-400840 GCF_001605985.2 Dendrobium catenatum
GTGACCGTGCGTAGCAAGCCATTGTGACCGCGCGTAGCTTGATCGCGTGACCGCGCTTGGCCGCCTGCGCGAGTTGCGTTTGCCATTTCCCGCTGCCGGATCCCGCGAGTCGCATCTGCCATTTCCCGCTGCCGGATCCCGCGAGTCGCCGCATGTGCGGAAAATGCCGAAGGACGAAACCCGAAGCGGGTCGGGTCCAAAAAATCGACCCGTTTGTAAAAACGGATCGGGTTGACCCGAACCTGAATAGTGCTGAGTCAATTCTGGGTTTGACCCAAACCCGACCCATGACTCGAAATTGACACCCCTACAAATTGGGACGGCTTTCATATTATTTTGTAAAGCTATTGTAGAAAAAATAAAATTTTAAATTTGCTGTATAAAGTAACTTTTCAGTACAAATTTTTTTTTTTAATGCAATGAAATAATAGTAGCAAAATAAAAATTATATTTGAGACCTGAAAAATAACAGAGTAAGACAGATGCCCCTAACAAAACTAAATATTTTTATGTGCATAGATCAAATTATTGAAAATTTGAAAAAATATTGAGAATATTTTGCAGTGAATTATGGAAATAGAGGTAATTGTATGATATTTCCACAAATGATAAATATTTTAAAATTACATATGAAATTATTAATTCTTTATTTATTTACAAATATTATTTCATAAATTTCTTTTAGTTTAGTGATAATTTAATGGGAAATTTCATATTGATAATTTTGAAAAGAAATTGCAATTTGTATAAATATATTGAAGTTTTATTAAATAGAAATTTGAACATAAGAATTATTATGTTTCATGTACAATTAGCCCTTAAATTATGCAATTAAGTAGAGCGCAGGGAGCACGGCTCTTTGAAAAAGACTGGAAGATAAATGAACCTTGACTTTTTAGCTATTTTTTAACAAAAGAAGCCCTCCATGATTGTACAATGTATTTAAGATGTATTTTCTATCTTCACATTACAAAGAAAAGGTTCAGCTAAATCAAAATTAGGACACTTAGGAGCTCTTTAGTTGGAGAAAAAGTGAATGCAAAACATAATAAATCTACAATAAAGTAAAGTAAATGTAGTGCATCACATAAATAGTTGTATGAATGGCATCATGGGAAACCCGAAGGTTGCAAGGATGGCATTATATGGGGAAATCTCGAGGATGAAGTAGTAGATCATGAGGATGGTGTGGTCTTTTGGAACTAAATAATCTTACGGGCATGGCGGGAGTTGGAGTATGTGAAAAATACCTAGTGGTATCTAGCAGTACCCAGCGGTATCGAGTGCGGGTACCACTAGGTACCCAATGCTTTTGCGAACGGTTCTCCCCGTCCGCACTCCGCACCTAATAATCTCTCGAGTATGTGAGGGTGATAGAATAAGGACGGCATCACATAACGAGCGTCACGTCCCGAGTTTAGAAGATGGTAATATAAGAAGAAAAGTACATAAACTAATAATATAACCAAATATATCATAGTAGATAATGGAAGACTTTCATTTCATTATAAATTTAAAAACAATACAATAATATAAAAGGACTCCCACAAGCAAAAGAAATATAAAAGAAACAAATGATAAAAAAAAAACTAATCAACCCACAAAATAATACATAAAAAAATATACTACAACACATAAATGTACCAAATATGCTCTACTACCGATAGATTTGTTCCTAAGGTGACGGTCTGCTAACACATCGACAGGACTTGCTATAAAGAGAGATGATCATGAGTGAGTTTGATAAATCAAGCTCAACAGCCAACTCATATCTATTAAAGCATAACTGACAAAAGAATGGGGCATACAATATGACCGATCAAATAGGTAAGAACAACACCTGAAAGTCAACATATAAACGTAACAATGCTACTTGTCATATCCTCTATGATGGATTCTAATATTCTTATGATATAATCATAAATATCAAATTGCTACTAATGCAACATCAAACAATGTCTACACATGCAATTACCTTAAATATCATCCTACCAAAATATGACCTATATGCCATTCATCATTTTCAGTTCAACTTTATTTATATATTATCTATAGTCGATTTTGCTAAACATCCTACAACATTGGGAATGTAAAAACAAAAACCAAGAAAATCCAATGTTTCTCTATAGAGTTGTCACTCTGAGGGTCCGTCAGTCTGACTAGCCATTATCCAATAAAGTCTACCGACCTACACACAATCATATAATGTTGTGTTTTTACTAATAAATTCCAACATGTATTATATATGTTAATATGACAACAACAAATTATATAACTAATAAGATTTACAGCAAGAATGTCATGCATTATATTAAACATAATTGATATATATGAATTAGATTCTTTACCGCATGAATCATTTCAAATGATAAGAGCTAGTGCATCAATAAATTAATGTGACATTTTTTCTACTACATGACACTTTTAATTATGAGCAATAAACAAGATTTTTAACATGCACACACCCCTTCGAAATTTAGAAAAGCCAGCGTCGAGTGCTTCCCTCGAGCGGTTTTCAAAAAATAAAAAAGTTCAAATGAAATTTGTAAGCATATCTTCATAAAGTATATTGATTTTTCATAATACATATAAACAGTTTAGTGACTTATTGAATTTGAATATAAAAATCAACTGAAGCAAGACTAAAGTTGGGCACCCCTTTAAAAAATTTTAGCTACGTCGGTGCATGCACAATACTATTAAATAAACATAAAGAATAAGACTGACAACCTAATATTTAGAAATCCAACACAATAAATAAGGTTAACGCCCCTAACAAAGAAGGATATGTCTATCTAATAATAAATAACTTCTTACCTTTACACAACCAACATAAAGCTCCAAATCTACATGAGAACAACTTGAAAATCCTACAAACAACAATCATAATTTAATGCCCAAAATAGCATCTAAAGACTCTAATACTTGAAACATAAACTTTGCACACTTCAAGCTTAATTACCTATATTAGATATCATTAATTAAGCCTAAATTATTTAGGCCAAAAATGATCAAGTTGAATGCATCTAAATAACCTAGATTCTATAATCTATGAATTAAAGCATAAAGTAGAAATGAGAGCCAGCAAATTATAAATAAGAAAAAAAAATACAAAATCATATAAGTATATATAATCAATTAAAATCTAACACTACCAATCCAATCTATAACTTCACACAGCAATAATAATAATATTAACTTACACTCAATCGGCGGGGAAATGAAGAGGAGGCACTACAGGAAAACTAGCTATTACCGGCGGATATAATCCGACGGAATTCCTAGATTTCCGGCGCATTTACTGCGGATTTTTGTGCACCGGTTTGGTTCGCGTCGGAAAATACCTTCGGACGTTTATAAGACTCCAGAAAACTTTCCGGCGCCATCTCCGGCGCATTACCGGCGCAAAAAATGCTAGCTAAACCGGTGTTTTTCAACCGTTTATTCCGGCGATATGTGCGCCGGAAGTTTACGACGTATATATCCGACGAAAACTATCGGCGGACAAAACGCCGTAGGTTTGCCATAAATAAGCTACGGCTTGTTTCCGGCGAATAATTGGCGCCAGAAAACGCTAGCGGATACGACGCCGTAAGCAACGGTGGGCGACGATGGAAACAACGGAGATGCGAGAGAAACGAAAAAATGAAATGAGCAACCAGAGGGGCTCGGGTTCTGAAATAGGGCTTTCGCTGGCGGATTTTCCGGCGTCCCAGACGCCGACAAACATTCTGGAGCATTTTGCGCCGATTTTAAGTCGTTGAGTTTAAAAACGCCGGCGTATTATCCGCCGGTAACTGCGTCGGATATTTTCAGCCGTAAAGTGCGCTGAAACCAGTAAAATGCTGGTATATTCCGCCTTTTTTACCAGTGCATTAGTCGTCGGAACTTTTCCGGCGGAACATGCGCCGGAAAAAACGCTGTAAATTTTCCTTCGCACTATGCGCCGTTACAGATGCCGTATTTACCGACGCAAATTATTCCGCCGGAATATCCGGCGGTAATTGCGTGTTTTCCCGTAGTGAGGAATGCTCAATCTTAATCCAAGAGGAAGAAAATAGAAAGGGTTTCTCTATAGTCATTATTGTGTCGAAGGGAAAAAGAATGAGTACCTTCACTAACAGTGACAACGAGAAGGAGACGACAAGGAAGAAGAGAAAAAGGTTCGACAATAGAGAATACTGGAGCTGTAGTTAGCGCAGCTTTAATATTATCAAAACTTCCTTGCTGTTCGCTAGCCCAAAAGAAGACCCTCGATTTGAGAACATCTGTTATGGGTGCTGTGATGAGGCTAAAACCTTTTATGAACCTTATGTAGAAATTGGCCAAACCGTGGAAGCTCCTTATTTATGTGAGAGATTTTGGAACTGGCCAATCGCTTATAGCTGCTATTTTGAGGGGATCGGCACTCATACCTTCAGCTGTAATTATGAACCCCAAAAAAGAAACTGATGTAGTAGAAAACTCACATTTAGTCATGTTCAGGAATAGTTTGTGCTTTCTCAGATTTTCAAGAACCCCTTCTAAATGAATTAAGTGTTCCTCTAATGTGCTGTTATAAACCAAAATATCGTCGAAATACGCCACACAACAATGGTTAAGGAACGGTCTCAATACCTCATTCATTAACCTCATGATTGTGAACGGAGCAATACACAGCCCAAATGGCATCACTCTCCATTCGTATAGACCTTCTCACATTTTAAACGTGGTCTTTCATTCATCACCTGGCCGTAGTCGGATTTTGTGATACCCACTACGTAAATCAAGTTTGGAAAATATTTTTGCACCCACTAGTTTTTCCATCATTTCTTCCATCCATGGCATTAAAAAACGAAACTTCACTGTGATTTTATTTATTTCTCTACTGTCGACGCACATCCTCCAAATCCCATCTTTTTTTGGGACCAATATTGTCGGTACTGCGCAAGGACTTAAACTGTGTTGTATCACCTGCTTGTCTAATAACTCGTTAACTATCTGTTGTAGAGCCATATTTTCATTTGGCCTGAGTCGGTAATGCGGAAGATTCGGCAGAGTTGCACCAGGTACGAAATCAATTTGATGTTGAATTTCCCTCATATGTGGCAGCTTTGTGGGCAATTTATCAGTGCAAATATCCGAAAATCTGCTTAGCATATCAGTTTTGGTTATAGTAATTGCTCCTTAGAAGTAATGGATGAGGCTTCCTTTACTATTAAGGCCATCATATTTGCATACTCCCTCCAAGCATTCATAAGGCAGTAGCGAACAGAACAAACAGAGCATTACCTTTCTTGGGAGCTTTAGCTTCTAGCCCAGAATTGTGAGCGCAGCCAGTGGCCTTTCCAGTCAAACGAGTAAGTGTTAGCATTGTAGTCATATATATCTCCCATATCATATTTCCATGGCCTGCCCAAAATGATGTGGCATACGTCCATGTCTAGGACATCGCATAATACTTCACTAACATAATGTTTACCGATTAAGAAGGTCACTTTGTATAATTCTGTCACAGACATTTCAACTCCCTTCTTGACCTAGCTGATCTTGTATAGATTGGGATTCTTTGTGGCTTTAAGCTTCAAGGCTTGAACCATGGCACGTGAAACCACGTTCTTAGTGCAGCCACTATCTACTAATAAGTCACACACCTTTCCGCCAATTGTGCACTTGGTTCTAAATAAAGCATTTCTTTGGAACGTGGGTTTTGGTGCTAACAACAACTTCTCAAGCACACAAACTAATGGTTCGTCGACATCAGCTTCCACGTCTTCTTGGTATTGTTCAGGTTCTATGCTATGTTCGCCCGACTCTTCCTCCCCTTCAGCATCGATTAGTTGCAATTGCGGTTGTGAGGGACATTCATTGGACTTGTGTCCTTGTTGGAAGCATCGAAAACACTTAATGTTTGAGGGCATAGCATAAGGATTCTCCTTGGCAACTATCTTGCTCCATCTCGCCATTCTAGCGTCAACAGCCCGACCCAATGAATTTGGTGCTTCGACGGCTCCTGAAGTTGAGATTTGCTATTTTCCAACTGGAGATCCAGCATAACTTGAAATTCTATTGTTGTCAGTGGGTTGTTCCAGCACTGACAATGCTCGCCTGAATTTATGGCTCCTGCTGTGTCGAAGTACTTGCATTTTAACTTTCAAGGCATAATTAATAGCTTGAGATAATGACCATATGGTGTTCAGTTCCAACTTATCTTGGATTGCCTCTTTTAAACCACTGATGTATCATGCTACTAACTGATTAGTTATTTCATTCAAATTATTTCTAGCACTTAAACGGTAGAACTCCTCGGTGTAATCGTTGACAGAACGATTACCTTGGCGACAATGCTGGTACTGTTGGTATAGCATTTGTTCGTAATCAGTCAGAAGATAATGCCCACACAATAACTGTTTCATCCTCCGCCAGTTTCTCACCGGCCCGCGACCTTCCCTCTACCGCGATTGCAACACCTGTTGCCACCACGCACTAGCTACTACCTTGAGCCGACAGGCCACATACTTCACCTTCTTGGTCGGTTCAATTTCCATATATTCGAAAAAGGTTTCAACCGACCTCTCCCAATTCAAGTAGTCTTCAATGTGCAATTTCCCATCAAAATATGGTATATCTAATTTGACCCGAAATTCATTGTGAGAACAGTTTACCTCTCTCAGACGCCTTTGCTGGTGGTTTGGCAACCCTTCATCGGATTCAGAGAGTTCTAAATTTTGATATTCCTTGGCTTCTAAGTCCGAATCGGAAGCTTCTATCACCTAGGATTCCCGTTGGTGAAGCTGCTCAGCTTCTACTCCTCGCCTTGCTACCGGCACATTTCTGTTGGGAATCATCCGATCCAAAAAGATGGTAATTTCCCGTAGCTCCTGGCGTACCTCTTCGTAGAACCGATTCAAGTCGTTTTCCAGCTCCTTCGTTCGACGCCCCAATCCATTGTGCGCCGCCCAAAGAGCCTCTAGGCTGTTATCACTGTCGGGAGCCACCCGCCTGCTGCTCTCGACCATCTAGCTCTGATACCAATACTGAGGTAGGATCCAATGATAGAGGCACATGCAAACAGAAAATCAATGGAACATTAAAAGCTTGCAAGAGTTGTATCTTCTTACAGCATACAATATATTAAAGCTGTAAAAACTAAGTATATTCTTGCAGCATACAGTATATCAAAGCTAGCACAAGACAAGAGGACTAAAACGGTAAAAGCAGCTAAAAAGCTAAAAAGTAAAACATGTGACGTGGTATTAAAATTAGCAATTGTAAGTGGAAGTGGCACTCATCCAACTAACTAAAGCAGCACTGGGATAACTTGTTCAGCCTGAACAAGGTGATAAGCTCCGATGTTATAATGCTCCGCATCAGATGTCGTTCGATCCGCTCACATGCGAAGGTCGCAAAGCGCTCGTTCAATTTGCTTGCATGCGAAGGGGGTGCTCGACGATTAGCTCGTTTAGTGTTGTGCCTGGATTGGGTCAATTCGATTTGATTATAACAATAAATATGATGTAGCTAGCATTGACAATGGATAACATGGTCACACATATAGCTAAAGTTCACCAAATGGCAAAGGTCATGTGGACTAGCAAACTATAAATAAAGTTGACATTTAACTAATTCAGATGAATTACATCTTCATAAAAATAGAAAACTCTCACCGACAAATAAAAAATTGAGCTGCCTAAGATATTCTAAATACCTTTGAAAAATAACTCGATTTATCTAAATTTCAATCCTTTACATGAGAAATTTAAAAATTATTTTACAAACAAAAGTGTTTTTTTTTTTTTTTTTGCAGACACATTAAAATATCGAATGCCAACTTCAAACTTTCCGGGAAAATAACCGCAAGGAAATCAGAACCTTTTCCGTTGTTAAAAAAAAGATATCTTCAACGAGTGTGCTGATCAGATCGAAGGGAATGACAGGAAAGCAGAGATTACTCATAAGAAAATCGAGATTCTCCCGCCACGTCCCCGCCTTCCGGGACCCAAATCCCCCGCCGGAGCTATGCAATTTACTACCAACAATGGCGGCTCGTCTTGTGTCGTCAGCAACAACAAACAGAGCAACGGAATCCAGATCTTGCTGCCGAAAGAAGCTTCCTTTCTTTCATCACTTTCCTCTCCGTTCTTCACTCTCTTCCCGCTCACTTACAATCACCAAAATTCCATGGCGCCTTTCTTTCTCCTCCTCTTCTCCCTCTCCACCGCCGCCGTTGCCGCCACCACCGCCACAGCTACTGCCGACAGAGTCCGGAGAATTCTCCACGAGCCACTTTACCCCATCCAGTGGACTCCTCCACCTCCGCCTTCTGACGATCCTTACCCTTCAACTGAATCCCCTACGCCGCCGTTCCATCCCTCTGATACGCATCACTCTAACTCCGGTCCCACAAAACTCGCCATCGGCGTTTCTGTCTCCGTCTGCACGGTGGCAATTCTATCCCTCTTTGCATACTTTATCTACCGCCGGCGAGCTATAAACCAGCCGGAGTCGCGAAAGCTCGTTGTCCATTCTCCCCGCTTCGCGGCTCCCGACCGCCCTGTCGCTGCCGCGGACTTCCTTTATCTTGGGACAATGGAGCCCACCGTCCCCGACGCACAGCGATTAAGTGCCGAGTCGAACGGGTCTCCCTATCGTAAGCTCAGCTCGGAGATTGAACGGGTCGTGGAGATGCGTCACCCGAGCCCAGAGCTTCAGCCACTTCCGCCGCTTCGCCAGCATCCTCCACCGCCGCCACCGCCGGTGTTGGCGGCCTCCTCCGATGATGACACATATTATACGCCCAAGCGCTCTGCAGCTTCGAGAAACAGTGAGAGCCCCGGGAGCCCTAGATCTCACCGGAACCAACCCGATTCTATCGCCGGTAAGGAGGTTCCTCGGTCCCGGAGATCTTCTCCAAGGATGCAGATATCTGATTACTCGCCTTCTGATGTCAAACGCGAGATTTCGCCTAACACTCATCCTCCTCCGCCGCCGCCTCCACCACCTCCTCCTCCTCCTCCGCCTCTCACTCCGAAGACGGAGAAAATTACTAAACTGCCACCGCCATCGATTCAGCCTCAGTTTAACAGAGTAATTAGCGAATTAAACGAAGTTGTTAATTCGCCATTGCCGTCATGGCCGTCATCAAGACGTCAGCTTTTGAGGCCCTTGCCGCCGGAGGATGCTGCTCGTGCTGACGTGCAGCGTTCAATTAATGCTCGGCTTGTCAGTGGTGGCGGGAGTTCGTCTTCGAAGCCCGTTGACGATGAAGAGGGCGATTTAGATAGCGAGGAAAAGCCTAAGCTAAAGCCCTTACATTGGGATAAATTCCGGGCAAGCTCTGATCGGGCAATGGTTTGGGACCAGCTGAAATCTGATTCATTTCAGTATGTTATTCAAAATACCCCGCCTTCTTTTCTATTATTCTATAAGAGAAATTCCAACAAACATCTGATATGCATGCTTTTCTTCCTCCTTTTATTTTCAGTTTGAATGAAGATATGATTGAAGCTTTGTTTGTGAACAATTCGACTGCTCCCCCTCCAAAAGAACAGAGCAGGAGAGCGATCCTTCCACCATTGAAGCAAGAAGATAGAGTGCTCGATCCAAAGAAGTCGCAGAACATTGCGATACTCTTGCGAGCATTGAATGTGACAAGAGAGGAAGTATCTGAAGCTTTGTTAGATGGTAAGCGTTATGATTTAGGGTTTACTTTGATATTGTTTTCCTCCATACTTAAAAAATTAAGCTTCACGCTCACCATTTTGTCTTCACTTTTCTTATGAAATCTCTGAAACTTGCTGGTTTAGGACTATTTGAGTCTTGACTACAAGGTTATAGCTTACAGTTGATTATTTAACTTAGTCTTATTTTTATTTCATTCGCCTTTTATGGATCATAGATTTTTATTTTGCTGCAATGGGTTAAAATCTATGGCTCGAGCTTTGTAAGCATCTACCTGTCACCATGTTAGATTATATTTTTTGGGGGAAGAATTAATTAGGAATTCCATGAACTGTCGTAACTCAAAAAGACAACTTATTGAATAAATCATTCAAAGGAACTCCATGTTGTTTTTGTCTACATGTACCTAATTTGTTTGTACATCACTTGTGTTCATGAGATTATTCTCTGAAACTTTTTTAATAGGTTTATTCCTATCATGCTTACATGTTACCCATGCCATCATGCACCATTGAATATCTATTCTGGCACCCACCGAGGCTTAGGTTGGTTGGTGGGCGAGCACGGTTGGGAAACCCCTATCCCGGGTTCAAATCCCCCCTACTACGGTCTCGCCTCTTCAGTGGGAAAAAGCAAGCGTGGGCCCAATGCTGGTGGGTGGCCTCACTAGGTTCTGCTGAGGGATTAGTTATGCCGCTAAGTACTCCATTTGAAGTAGCCGCAAATAGATACCCCCGTTCAAAAAAAAAAAGAAAAAAAGAGTATCTATTATGGCAGGCGTTCATTGACTTTTGTCTTTTTATATAACACTTGAACTGATATATTTGCTTGTTTTTTTTTTCCATTGAGAGACACATAACATTAGAATGCAACTCAAGCATATCAAATATTCTTATGAATTTCCTTCAGCCAGTTTATAATTTGACAAATCATTAAAAATATGTAAAAATAAATCATTTTTTAATGGATGCATCCTTCTACTCATCTTTTTTTCAAAAATCCTATAGCAAATGGAATGGCATGGTATATATACTGTATGCAAAAAACTAGATATACGCAATCAAGTATCACAGTAATGAAGAAGGGCATGCCCATAGAAAATTAGAAAATGTAAGATGTAAACGATAAACGAAATGCAAGACAAAGTTCAAAGTAAATGACATAAAGGACATGTTGCAGCTAGGGGGAGCATTTTTTAAAGAGGCAGCCCATAAATAATATGAAATATTCTTATTACATAGAATATTCTACACGGCCATAGATGTAGAAGAATTCATATTTGCAAAACATTAAATCTTTGTCTGTGTTGTTCTTGTGATTTGTCTTTTGTTCTTTTATTTATGTTCTTGGAGTGAGTATTAAAGTCCGGTTCACGAGGAACAATCAGAGCGATGGTTCTGGTAGAAGGAAAATTGAGGGTGAAATATTTGATGGATTTGAGTTTTGTTTCTAGACTATATAGATTAAAGATAATCATTCAAAGAAGTTGTGTCAACCTCTTTGTTGTGGTAGCAACTAACAGGGAAGAAACAGATAACTAGCAAGAACAATGAAACAATAAACACTAAAAAGTGAGTATATTCAGTATATCAAAAACTATCTTCCTGAAGCTTCAACCTGCCTCATATAGGAGGGGATGCATTACTAAGAGAGTGCTAAACAGCTGAAAAAGTGCGAGTGTCCTCTAATACTATATTTAGTAGTATAAGTAGTGGGAATATGCAGCAAACGGTAAAAGAAATAATGCTCTAGGTGTGATACTCCTGCAGCATAACTTGAGAGGAAGATTCCACATCAGTTCTCCTCCGCTATAGAAGGATTCGTATCCAACGAATCAATTTCAACAACTGTCGAATCAGCTGGATGGTAGGAACTGATGTCCGCGACGTTGAATGTGGAGGACGTCAAGACGTCGGCCGGAAGTTCCACTTCATATGCATTATCGTTGATTTTGTGCTTGATAGCTACTGGACCAATCTTCCTTGGGGCGAGCTTCGAGTAGGTGCCGGCTGGAAATCTCTCTTTCCGTAAGCGCACCATGACCATGTCACCAGGCTGGAAAGTCTTGAAGCGGCGATGTGCATCAGCCTTTTGTTTGTACAACTCATTTGAAGCCTTTAAGGTGTTGCGAACATTGTCCAACATTGTCTTGAAATCCTCCGCTAGCTTGGTGGCCGCCGGGTTTTGGCACTTAGGTAGAACGGCGACGTCTACAACATGATTAGGAGGTTTAGTGTAGACAATATTAAATGGACACATACCAGTGGATCTGTTGGGCATGGAATTGTATGCGAATTCTGCCTGACTCAGAATGTCGTCCCACTTCTTCGGATTGTCCTGCACCAAGCATCGCAACATATTCCCGAGCGTGCGATTCACCACCTCGGTTTGACCATCCGTTTGAGGGTGATATGCTGAGCTTAATTTGAGTTCTGTTTGTAGTTGCTTCCAAAGCTCTCTCCAAAAATGACTAACGAACTTGACGTCGCGATCGGAAGTGATGCTTCTCGGGAGGCCATGCAGGCGAATAATCTCCCTGAAAAATAATCGAGCAATGCCAAGTGCATCTGACGTCTTCTTGCAAGCTATAAAATGAGCCATCTTGGAAAACCTGTCAACCACCACCATGATTGAATCGACGCCCCTCTTCGTTCTTGGAAGTCCAAGGACAAAGTCCATACTAAGATCTTTCCCATATTGAACTCGGAACAGGCAACGGACTATATAAACCGGTGTTTTGGCTATGGCCTTTGTACACTTGGCACACCGGGCCGTTTTGTACATACTTTGCAACATCCCTCCGCAAATGTGGCCAAAAGAATCGCGCCGCATTTGTTCTACTGTCTTTTCTCGGCCTAAGTGAGCTGCCATTCCTCCTTCATGCATCTCAC
Organism: Dendrobium catenatum; assembly: GCF_001605985.2. NCBI lineage: Eukaryota > Viridiplantae > Streptophyta > Magnoliopsida > Asparagales > Orchidaceae > Dendrobium > Dendrobium catenatum. The sequence continues at coordinate 328,311 of NW_021319127.1, forward strand.
GCAGCAACTGTAAACGAACAGAGGAGATAGGGACGCATAACGAATTCCCCTTGAACAAAAATCCATGACGTAAAGTGTAGTCATCCACGGGCTGTCCACTGGAACATCTCTCCCAAGGGATAGCAAAATCCCTGTCCGTGCAATAGAGATCTTTGAGAGTCTCTAAACCAGTAATTTCTGTTTGAAGCTGGACTAGGAGAGCGGAGCGCCTACTCAAGGCGTCAGCAACACGATTCTACTGCCCGGATTTATGTTTAAGTACAAAGCTAAACTTTTGTAGAAAGACAAACCATCTAGCATGCATTCTATTGATATTTTTTTGGGTATTCAGAAACTGTAAAGCTTTATTATCGCTGTATAGAATAAAATCATTATGCAAAAGATAATGCTCCCACTGTTTAAGTGCTCGGATGACCGCATATAATTCTTGTTCATACGCCGACCACCTTTGTCTTGCAGGGCTTAACTTCTCACTGAAAAACTCCACCGGTCTATCGTCTTGCGAGAGCACGGCGCCCACTCCCACTGCCGAGGCGTTGGTATCCACATGAAAAGCCTTGTTAAAATTAGGGGCTGCTAACACTGGTGCTGAAGTAAGTGCCAATTTGATTGTGTCGAAGCTTCGCTGCTGCTCGACTCCCCATTTAAAAGTACTGGCCTTTAGGCAGTCGGTGATTGAGGCCATAATTATGCTAAATCCGCGGATGAACCGTCTATAAAAATTGCTAACCTGTGAAAGCTACGAATTTCTGTCAGAGAGCTGGGTTGCGGCCACTGTTGTATAGTGAGAATTTTATTGGGGTCCATTCCAACACCTTCAGCCGACACAATGTAGCCCAAAAACTGCACCGAACTGGTAGCAAATTCGCACTTGGACTTGTTCAGGTATAACTTATGGAGTCGCAGCACCTCTAGGACCTCCTGCAAATGTTTCCAATGTTCTACCAAGGATGGGCTGAATACCAATATGTCATCAAAGTAAACCACATAGCACTTGCCCAATAACAGTTTTAGCACTTCTGTCATCAGCCTTAAGAACGTTGCCAGGGCATTGCACAGGCCGAAAGGCATAACCCTCCATTCAAACAGGCCATTGCGAGTTTTGAAAGCGGTTTTCCACTCGTCGCCCGGTCGAATTCGGATCTGGTGGTACCCGCTTCTCAAGTCGAGCTTTGAAAAGACTTTGGCCCCCGCCAAATAGTCTAGCATGTCTTCCAACCTTGGAACCGGGAAGCGATATTTGAGGGTGATTTTAGTGATAGCTCGACTGTCAATGCACATTCTCCACGATCCATCTTTCTTTGGCACTAAAAGTGCCGGCACTGCACACGGACTTAGACTAGGCTGAATAAGCTGCTTATCTAATAGCTCGTCCACAATTTTCTGAAGTTGAAAGTGCTCTGTTGGGGTCATTTTATAATGTGGCAAGTTTGATAGTGAGGCCCTGGGAATTAAATCTATTTGGTGATGTATTGACCGCATGGGTGGTAATTCATGAGGTAGGCTTGCTGTAACTATGTCTGAAAATTCATCCAGCAACTGTGCCAATTCCGGTGGGACGCTGACAGGTTTGATCTCCCGATTTTCTTCAGCAATTAAAACTACAAATATTGACTTCAACTCCCTACCAGTCTTTAACAGGGTATTGCCAGAAACAATGCAAAGAGCAGGACGCCGTTCAACATCTTCGTCGGTTGAGCGCTGTGTCGTAGGCAATAATCGTAATTTACGACCTTTCCATTCAAATGAATAAGCATTAGCTCGCCCGTCGTATATGACACCAGTATCAAATTGCCATGGCCAGTCCAGAATTAAGTGGCATACGTCCATATCAAGGACATCACATAGTATTTCAATATTATAATGCTTTCCAATTGAAAAATTTACCCTGCACATATCGGACACTTGAATGTCCATGCCTTTCTTAACCCAGCTAATCCTATAAGGATTCGGGTTCTTAGTAGTCTTAAGCTGCAATGCGTTCACTACTACCCTCGAAATAATATTTTCGGTACAACCATTGTCAATCAAAAGATCACATACCTTCCCTTTTATAGTACATTTGGTCCTGAAAATAGCATTGCGTTGGGATTTAGTGTGTTGGTTCGGTGCGAGCAGTAACTTTTGGAGAACGCACACGACAGGCTCCCCATCATCTCCAGGTATTTCCTCGTATTCTTCTTCATCTTCAACTTCTGCCGACGGGTTAAGAAGCTCCGACTCTCCCTCAAGAAGCTGTAATTGCTGACGATTCGGGCATTCATTGGACTTATGGCCTGGCTGGAAGCACCTTAAACATTTCAATGTGGTTGGTCTGCTATAAGGATTGTCCTTGGCTGGAGCTTTCATCCGATTTGCAACTTTGTTGTCAGCAGCTTGCGGAGGCGAGGTGGTCACAGTTGAAGCCTTAGAAACAGATTTTGAACTGCTGCTTTGATTAGGCGCTTGCCCCCTATTGTCTGAAGTGGCGAAGTCATTAAAGTGGCGACGGGGTGGCATGGGGCGAACTAGTCGGTTGAGCTGCATTTCTGCTTTCAGTGCGAAATTGACCGCTTGCGACAGTGACCATACCGAATTCAACTCCAATTTGTCCTGAATGGCCTCCTTCAGTCCGCCGATGTAGCGAGCAACTATTTGATTAGCAGTTTCGTTCAGATTGTTGCGAGCACTGAGGCGGTAAAACTCCTCGGTGTAATCGCTCACACTCCTCTGTCCTTGCTACAATGCTGAAATTTCATATACATTATTTGGTCGTAATCTGTGGGTAAATAATGGCTCCGCAAGAGTTGCTTCATCCTTGCCCAACTTCGGACATTGCCTTTTCCTTCCCGGTGCCGAGCTTGTAACAACTGCTGCCACCACGCACTCGCACCACCTCTTAATCCGCAAGCTACATGCTTTACTTGATTGTCTTGAGGAATGTCCATATATTCAAAGAACGTCTCCACAGCACGTTCCCAATCCAAAAAATCCTCTGTGTAGTTTTCCATCAAAAAATGGAATGTCCATTTTTACTCGGAATTCCCCATGCTGTCTCGGCCAAGCCTCCTGGCGATGCCGAGGGGGTGAAAGGTATTGTGGGATGTCTTCCTCACCTGGATCCGATACATCCTCCTGCTGCTAGACAGCCGGATCGACGTCTGAGTCCGATAACTGCGGCACCTCCATCCGCGCTCGTCGACCGCCCCTGCCTCGCCGGGGAGCTGTTCTATAGATTGGAGAAGTAGGTGGTTGTGGCAGTTGAACATTGCCGCCTCCGCCCTTGATACTTTGAAACTCCAATCGCACTTTTGTGGTGAATCGACGAAACTCATTCTTGAGTTCCTCCAACTGTTTTAAGGATCAGTGATTGATTCGCCCACAAAGCGCCTTCGCCCTGATCGTCGTCAAGAGCGGGTCGTTTACTGCTCTCCGCCATGGCTGCCCCAACCTTTGCTCTGATACCAATCGTGCTGTGGTAGCAACTAACAGGGAAGAAACAGAGAACTAGCAAGAACAATGAAACAGTAAACACTAAAAAGTGAGTATATTCAGTATATCAAAAACTATCTTCCTGAAGCTTCAACCCGCCTCATATAGGAGGGGATGCATTACTAAGAGAGTGCTAAACAGCTGAAAAAGTGTGAGTGTCCTCTAATACTATATTTAGTAGTATAAGTAGTGGGAATATGCAGCAAACGGTAAAAGAAATAATGCTCTAGGTGTGGTACTCCTGCAGCATAACTTGAGAGGAAAATTCCACATCACTCTTTCAAGTGAGAAGACGTAATCTGTGTCCAATGGATTTCAGGGGATCTTAAGGCACAAGATAGTGTTAGTTTAGCTTCATATTGGATAATTAAAAAATATTTTATATTGAAATACTAAATAGTTGGTCTTTAGTTAGGTAATTAAGATTTTGTACTGAAAATGTATTTGACCATTGATGTATTGGGCCCAATTTTCTTCATTATTTGATTCACACTTTCCAACAAATGCTATTTGATCCCAGACCGTGCAAGAAAATGTGATCGACGGGCATACATCGATAGGTGCTAATTTGTGCAAGCAACAGGAAAAAGTATTACAAAGGATAATTTCTTCGTAAAAAGTAGTTTGTCTTCTTACATACCTTTTGTAACTATATATGTATTATCTCCACTGCTAGTAGTTGACTAATAAAGCAAACAAATAAAATAAGGGTAGTGTAATCTTGCTAATAGAAAAAGAAATAAGTAGAAATATAGTGCAGCCATAATCAGTGATGTGGTGTGCCTCAGGTTCACATAATCAACGACGTAGGCATTGTCATGTTATGGATGCGCAAGGAGGGATTTCCTCCGGGCACTTACTCTAAACTTAGCCCAAGAAAAAATTGTCCATTTCCCATTCTTCATCGCATTAACGACAATGACTACATCATTGACCTTCTGCCCAGCTTTGCATATCTTCTACCTTCAATGTAGCTGATATTTATGCATACAACCCCCCGACAATACGTCTACTGTCAGCACCTTGTCGAAAGCGAGTTCATCTGAGCCAGGGGAGAATTGATGTAGCTAATGTGAACCTAAGGCACACCACTTCATTGATTATGTCTGCACTACTCTATTTCTGTTTATTTCTTTTTCTATTAGCAAGAGTATACTACCCTTATTTTATTTGTTTGCTTTAATTAGTAATATAGTACTACTAGTGGAGGTAATACATATATAGTTACAAAAGGTATGTAAGAAGACAGACTACTTTTTACTAAGAAATTATCCTTATTATTGTTACATTGCTTCAGCTGATTAGTTTTCTTTCTCTGCTTTGCTAGTTTCTCTCTATCAAGCAGCCTAGTAGATGGAAGGCAATGATAACCTGAATGGAGAGAGGAAAAGAATTAAATACCGGGACTTCTGAAACCTTTGGTGAAAGTGGAAGAAGTTTTTGGTTGTCGTGACCCAATGGGTCTGCTAGTTCTTTGTGGGATATAATTGTGTTGATCAATTGAGTTGTACTATTGACTAAGATCTCAATTATGTCTGTCGAGCTAAGGCGTTGTGGATCCACTGAGTCAATTTTTTAGCCGTTTTTTTATACTACAGTTTTTTTTCCCACGGCGCCTCCGAACCAAATTTTTTAGCACTTTTTCATTTAGTTTTTTTTTTTTTGGTGCATTGTTTGGGTTGTAAACGTATGGTGGTTATGCTTTGGTGTATAAGAGAGTATGAAGGTTGTGAGAGAGTGCAGTGAAAAATCTGTACAATTTCTCCCCATTTTTTATAGTGAATTTTTTGGTGTGGTGTGACTCCATGATTTCTAGATTTTCCACTAAATTCTAGTGTTCTTCTCCGATATTTTTATCTTGTTTTTTTCTATTTGTTTACTCCCAACAAGGTTTATATGATGGTATCAGTGTATTTTAATAGGTTTGATGATTCTTTGATTATTTTTTTGGTGTATGTAGATGATATGGTTGTTGTAGTAGCTAGCATATAAGAAATCAACAAACTAAATGAAAAATTATTAGATGAGTTTGCAATGAAGGATTTAAGAGCTACAAAACAAGTTCTTGGGAGGAGGTTGGTTCATAATAAGAGAGCCAATATATTGATATTGAGAAAAGCAAGTTATACTCAGAATGCCTTAAATAGATTTGGGATGCAAGATTAATTATGAATTAATGTTTTTTTTTTTGCAAGCCATTTCAGTCTTTTAAAAGACCAATTACTCAAGAAAGATGAAGAACATAGATGTATGTCATAATACCATATGCCTTATATGTTGCCAGTCTTATGTATTTTATGTTTTTATCTCAAGTAAAACATAACACATGTAGTGGGAGTTGTGAGTAGGTACATGACTAATGTAGTAAAGCAAGTTGTCAAGTTGATATTTTGATATTTTAGAGGACGTCCTGATGCAGGACTTAATATCAAAGATGATAAAACAACTATGTAAGATGCTGGCTGGCATAGTGATGTTATTAGTTGGAGTATCAAATGGTTTTTTTTTCTGGGAATTGATGAAACCGGACACAATGGAGAAAAAGGATTCATGAAGCCGTCCGACGTAGTGGGATAAAGGCATGATGTTGTTGTTGTTTAAGGAATTGATGAAAAAATCAAGCAATATTTGTTTCTATGATAATCAGAATGTAATTGCAAAGAGTTTTGTCTTGCATGGAAGATGAAGTATATCAGTTGTAAGTATCATATTCATGAAAATTGATAACGTAAACAGCGAAAGAATTATTTTATTATTCATCTGTTATAATAGTACATAAAGCAGTATTTATAGAGTAGCCTGAAACCTATACTAAGCCTATTACAATCTTCTAGAAGACAAGTTTTCTTTATACAGGTACTCCAAGAATACACAAGTGTATGTGTTATTATGCCCCCTCAAGCTGATGGGCAACTTTGAACGGTCAGCTTGTCACGGAGGTATTGAAATCTTGGAATTGATATAGATTTGGTAAAAATATCAGCTATCTGGTCTGTAGTTGAGATAGGGAAAATCTGGACCGAGTTCGCCTGAATGTGATCCCGTATGAAGTAGTGGTCTATTTCAATATGTTTGGTCCTTGCATGAAAAACGGGATTGTTGGCGAGGGCAATTGCCGACGTACTGTCGCAATGTAGCTTTGTGGGAGGTAAGTCATGAATACCGAAATATGTTAAGAGCCTTCTAAGCCATAGAATATCTACGAGTGCAGTGGCAAGAGAGCGGTATTCGGATTCTGTAGACGAGCGAGCAACCGTGTGCTGCTTTTTAACACTCCAAGAGATGAGAGTGTTGCCGAGGTATGAGCAGTAGCCTGAGGTAGAGCGTCTGGTATCCTTGTCTCCAGCCCAATCCGCATCCGAGTATGAATGTAGCTCCATGCTGCCCTGCAAGATCGGTAAACCAAATGAGATAGTGCCTTTAATGTAACGAAGTAATCTGTGAAGGAGTACGAAGTGTTCCGATTCTGGATTATGCATGTGTTGGCATAATTGATTGACCGCAAACGATATATCCGGTCGTGTTATAGTTAGGTACTGTAGAGACCCCGTTAGTTGACTGTATACTTTCGGATCTTTTGGGATGCCGTGAGCTTTGTCAATTTCCGCAGGTTTGGATGTTGCTGGATTAGCCAAGGCTTTGCACGTACTCATGGCAGCATATTCTAGTATGGAAGCCGCATACTGAGTTTGTGATAGCATATACGAGTTTTGCTCTTTTGTTATCTTAATACCCAAAAAATGTGTGCCAATCCAAGGATTTTCATATCAAATTGTTTGTTTAACTGAGAGATGATAATGTCAAGTAAGGATTGATCATTCCCAGTTAGCAATATGTCGTCGACATATATAACCAAGTATAAGCGACTTTTGTTTTTATGAAGTATAAATAGAGACGAATCTGCTTTGCCCGGAGAGATGCCTAGAGTTTGAAGGAAGTTGGAGAAGGTTTGGAACCACTGACGAGGTGCCTGTTTAAGACCATAGATTGCTTTCTTGAGCTTACAGACATAGTCAGGGTGATGGGTATCCTCGAAGCCGATAGGCTGTCTCATGTAGATGGTTTCGTCTATGTTACCATGAAGGAAGGCATTCGTCATGTCAAGCTGATGCACATGCCACATATTAGTTATAGCAATTGTAAATAACATACGTATAGTTTGAAATTTAGCAACCGGGCTAAATGTTTCAAGGTAATTTAAACCGTATTGCTGATTGTTGCCTTGAGCAACTAGACGGGCCTTGAAACGTGCAATAGAACCATCTGATTTATGCTTGATTCGGAATGTCCAGCGGCTGCCTAGTACCGGACTTTGAGAAGGAGTAGGAACCAGCTCCCAAGTACCCTGTTTTTGTAGAGCATAAAATTCCTCTGCCATGGCACTTCTCCAGTGATGATGTTTAGCTGCTTCGGTGTATGAAGTGGGTTCGGAGATCTGGTCAGGCGGTGAGGATGTTTGCAGATGAAGCAGATTTAGTCTTTGGATAGGTTTTAGTGATCCGGTCTTATTCCTAGTAAGCATAGGATGATTAGAGCTAGGAGTTGGAAGTGGGATGTTATCGGGCGGCGGATCAGGCAGCTGCTGATGGGAGGAGGGTGATATTCGGCTGTGATTACTAAAGGTGTTAGAAGGCTGCGTAGATGCAGCTTCCCGAGAATTGGGCTTGGTATGGATGATATCGGATGTATTGGTAGAGGATTTGGATCTGGGCTGAATTGTATGGGTTACAGGTACAAGAAGAGATGGAGAGAGCTGAGGTGTAGACTGAGGTGGTGTAGTGGTTACTTGTTTGAACGGGAAGGTAAGTTCATCGAATACCACGTGTCTGGATGTAAACACTTTGTATGTGTTGATGTCTAGGCACTTATATCCTTTTGATATATGCGAGTAACCAAGAAACACACAGCTACGGGATCTTGGCTGCAGCTTGTTTCTTTGATTTGGTGGAATCCACGGGTAGCACGCACATCCGAACACCTTAAAAAAATTATAATCAGGTTGTATATGAAATAATATGGATACAGGGGACCTATAATCCGTAGTGACCGTAGGTAGCCGGTTGATAATGAAGGAAGCCGTGAGCACCGCATCAGGCCAAAACGAGTGAGGAAGCGAGGCAGTGGTGATCAAGGTACGAGTTGTTTCGAGGAGATGTCTGTGCTTACGCTCTGCTAGCCCATTCTGTTCAGGTGTGTATGGACAAGAAGTTTGATGTGCAATACCATGGTGATTAAGAAAATTTTTGAAGTTATGGTTTAAATACTCCGTACCTCCGTCAGATCTTAAACATTTTATTTGAAATTGGGTTTGTTTTTCAACAAATGTTTTAAATTTCTGAAAAATTTCAAAATCTTCTGATTTGTGTTTCATAGGAAAAACCCAGAAAAAACGAGAAAAGTTGTCAATGAAAACTACATAGTACAGGAAACCTTGATGCGAAGAAACTGGGACAGGACCCCAAACATCAGTATGCACAATGGCTAGAGGAAAGATGCACGATGAGTTTTATTTGAAAACGGTAACCTATGACCTTTTGAGGTCGTACAAACAGAGCAAAAAGACAATGTATGAAATATGTGAAGACGTTTATTAGAAGCAGACACAGCTTTGACTGTTCTTGAATGAGGATGTCCCAATCTTTGGTGCCAGAGGGTTGCGGCATTGGATCATGCTGTTAACGCCGTGGTGCCGGAGCTAGTCCTGTTGGCCGAGCGAATTGGGTATAGACCTTTGCGATTTGGACTCGGTAGCAGTGTTCTGTTTGTCTTCATATTCTTAATGGCAAAACCAGATGGGTTAAAGTTCACAGATACATTGTTATCTTGAGTTAAGTTAGAGATAGAAAGAAGATTATGCGATAAATGTGGAACATGAAGTAAATTGTTGAGTTGTAGCTTACGATACGGTGTTGGCAGAATACCATTGCTGGAGTGAGCAATGGATAGAGATCTGCCATCACCTATGGTAATGGTGTCGGTACCATTGTAGGACTGGACTTGCGAGAGATTGTCCACCGAGTTTGTGAGATGGGCTGAAGCGCCGGAATCAAGATACCAATCAGGGTTGTCGTTGTCTGTAGCTGCGACCATCGCTCTGGTAGAGGTATTTGTAGCCGCCGTGTCGGGAGGATTGACGGAGATGTTTAATCTGTGCCAACAGTTGTGTGCGAGATGTCCTCTTTTGCTACAGATCTGGCATTGAGGTATGTTTTGATTGGTGGATCGGGCTTGCTGTGTGGAAGATCTAGCACGTCCACGCCGGCCACGGCCCCTGTTTGAGTAGAGAGCAGTGGACGAATGTCCTAGAAGATTTTGACGAGCCGATTCAGATTGAAGATTTATTTCTTCTGTTATCAGTAACGAGTACAGCGTGTCAAGATCCATGGGGTTTTGCATTGCCCGAATGGTAGTCTTGAGGGCATTATATGATGGAGGCAAGCCATTCATCGTGTATAGGAGAACTTCTTCTTGATCAATCTTCGATCCGGCCGAGCTGAATATACTGTGTCATATTTTGCTGAAGATACTGTGTCAAGCGTATGCCAAATAGTTTGTCTACGATGGTTTTGATCTGCTGAAGATACTGTGTCATATTTTGTGATTTCATCTGGACGTTATGCAGCTCATTTTTGAGCTGAATAACGCGTGATCTATTTGACGAGCGGAGACGTTTTTCAAGCGTATGCCAAATAATAGATGTAGAGTCCAGATGAATAACATAGGAGAGGTGGCCGGAGAAACAGTGGAACAGAGCGCAGCCGCCAGGTTTTGATCCACAAGAACTCATTCTTGATATTTTTGATTGGGTTCTTTGCTGCCATCTTGAAGAGTCTTGTGCGTTGCCGGAGGAGATACCGATTGGGAGAGAAAAGATGCAAATCCGTTCGCTGTAAGTAGTTTCAGAACCTGTGATCTCCAAACAGGGTAGTTTTCCAATGATAGTTGCACCGGAACTATGATTTTTATGTTGGAGATTACAAATTTGAGGGATGTGGGAATGGTGAGGTTGTCATCAAGAAGCAGTTCTTGAATTTCTTCAGTTTGTGAGGACGAGGAAGTGTCCATGACTGAGCACAAGAGAGGATTGTCGGAGAGACAGAGAAGGGTCACCGGAGACAAGAACCGAGAGAAGGGACGAAAAAAGCGGTTTCAGGTAAAAGAAACCCGCTCTAATATCATGATAACGTAAACAACGAAAGAAATATTTTATTATTCATCTGTTATAATAGTACATAGAGCAGTATTTATAGAGTAGCCTGAAACCTATACTAAGCCTATTACAATCTTCTAGAAGACAGGTGTTCTTTATACAGGTACTCCAAGTATACACAGGTGTATGTGTTATTAAAAATGTTAGATGATGGAACTTTGACATTTGAGAAGACAATGTTGTTGAAGGTGACTCATATGATCGTCTTAGTGCTTAAATAATGTAAGGCCATAGCGCCCACTCACCTTCTAAGCAGGCTTATTAATACTGTTTGCCTTGGCAAGCGTCTTGTGTTATGACATCAGACATTGAGGTGAGTGCTTTTGCTTGATTTTAATAAATAGGTGATAGTGCTTTAAATTCTAAAGATGATTCAAATTTTCAAAATGATAATTTATATAACGTGAAAATAGAATTGGAAATAAGTTGATCAAATGCAGACGGAAGAACATACTTCTAAGGTAATAAATGTTGAAGGAGATGAGGATTAGTCTAAGAAAATGGATTCAAAGATAGAGCATTATGAATCCGATAATATAGAGGAGAACTATAAACAACACAACTGAATCCATATAGTAATAGATTGAACACTCAAAATTATATTTCGATAAATGCCACTATTATTAGTATTCCGAGTTGTTATCATCAAAGTGCCCATGAATACACTGCTTTTAAGGTTTTTTGACGTTTTCAACTAGTGATTTTCTCAAAACAGAATCTCTTGCTTCTCTCATTCTTAAAAGAAATCAACATTCTAGATGGCAGCTTTATAGAATCACTGTGCGATTACATTTTTGTTCTGTAATAATATAAGCAAACTATTTGCCTAAAAACCGGGTAATGTCATATGTCTGATTCTCAAACTTTGGCCTATGTTTTTCCATTCAAATTTATGGATAATGCAGAGAGAACTATTTTTAAATTTGTCATGCATATAAGTTTTATACATTGTTGTTATAGGAAATACTGAAGGCCTGGGGGCTGAGCTTTTTGAAACCTTAGTCAAGATGGCTCCTACTAAGGAAGAAGAGTTGAAGCTTAGGGACTTCAATGGCGATGTATCAAAACTAGGGCCTGCAGAGCGGTTTTTGAAGGGTCTTCTAGACATACCATTTGCTTTCAAAAGAGTCGATACAATGCTTTACAAAGCCAATTTTGAAACAGAAATAAAGTATCTGAGGACATCTTTTGGAACTCTTGAGGTAAAAGGATATGAAATACATTCTTACTTCAAATTATCACTAGTTTTCTTTCTTTTGATTGTTGGCAGGCGCTAAATTGAGGTTTTTCCATTAAATCATTTGTTCTTTTTGTTTTTCCAGGCTGCCTGTGAAGATCTAAAAAGTAGTAGGCTGTTTCTCAAGCTCCTAGAGGCTGTTCTCAGAACTGGAAACCGTATGAATGTTGGTACAAACCATGGTGAGGCTAAAGCCTTCAAGCTTGACGCCCTGTTGAAGTTGGCAGATGTGAAAGGGACAGACGGAAAGACTACTGTCCTACATTTTGTTGTACAGGAGATCATTCGCTCAGAGGGATTAGCTTCTGAAGCTACATCAGAAAATCTTCCCAACAAAAACATGGAGGAGGAGTACAAGAAGAAGGGCCTGAAAATCATCGCAGGCCTGAGCAATGAGCTTGGTAATGTCAAGAAGGCAGCCGGTATGGATACAGATGTCCTCAGTAGCTACCTCTCAAAGCTAGAGCTGGGGCTTCAGAAGATAAGATCGGTGTTACAGCTTGGAGAGTCATGTGAGCAAGGCCAAAAGTTCTTCGACAACATGAGAACTTTTCTTCAAGAGGGTGAACAGGAAATTGATTTGGTTAAGTCTGAGGTGAAGAGGGCGCTTCATCGAGTAAGAGAAGTAACTGAATACTTCCATGGGGATGCTGCGAAGGAGGAAGCTCATCCATTGAGGATATTTATGGTGGTGAGGGACTTCCTATCAGTTCTTGGTCACGTGTGCAAGGATGTAGGTAGATTGCATGAGAGGACAGTGATTGGCTCTGCAACTGCAAAGTCTTTTCGCTTACCCACAAGTTCTTCGCTGCCTGTCCATAGATATGTATCAAATCCAGCAGCAAATTCTGATGAAGACAGCTGATCAGCAGTGTTTGGAGTGATGGAGTCCAATTAATTTGAAATCAACAGGTTTAGAATTTGAATCGCATAAATGCTATCATGCCAGAGCTTTCGTGTATTATGTAGAGCTAATTAACATTACTTGAAGTGAATCTTTGTACAGTATAGAGAAGGAAGAGGATCCAGCTTTCAGCATAGCAGACACTGATCTCTTCTTGGAAGGTAAAGTCTTTTTACATCTTTTGTATTCTTTTGTTTAATATTTATTAAATTGTATTAAAAAGAAGCAGAAGATAGAACTGCCAATTGTTTTGATGGAATTTAATAGTTCAATAATATCGTGTAAAAGTAATTTGTTCTTACATATTTTCATTTTGAAGTTTGTTTTAGATAATATCTTTGTTTTAGCTAGTACTGCTATCAAGATCTGAAACAGTTCAATTAAGATTATCTCATGAACTCAAATAAGGAGCTAGATAAGTAGATATAATCGACCGTTTTGCAATTTGACAAATTGTAGAAGCTAAACTTCTTCAATGACAAGCTACAAACACATACTATGATCAGAAATCATTAAACATTTAATGAAGCACTCATGTGAAACTTGTAATCAAAGTTTTTTTTTTTTTTCTGACATTTTCCTGCCCATGGAACTACTCTGCCAACTCAAAGGCAGAAGCTGGGAAGCTGTCCGAAAGGCCGGTGCCTGTCTTGAAGGTGAGTTTTTCGGATGTGGGCTTCTCAAAATAGACTTCTACAACAGAGAGCCAGATCAGAAGTTCTTTAGTCTTAACACCAGTCAGCTTCTTCAACTTATACTTCTCAACAAAAGCAGTAACCTCCGGAGCATAAGACACAGCTCTCTTTATTGGCTTGAACACATGATCTTTCTTCTTCTTCTGAACCAGCCATATGAAGCCAGAAGTACGGTTATAGCCGAATTCCTCAATATCTTCCAAGGGAAAAAGACCCTTTGGAAGGCAGAGCTCTTCGAGCAATTCAATGGACTTCTTCCTGCAGATTTCATCGCCCTGAAAGACCTCAGCGCCCTCCCGGTGGCTGTCGACGATCGTCTGAGACGCCATTTCAGGAAAGAAAAATTTCAAACTTCAATGTTTGGTGAAATTAGAAACCCGAGGCCTGAGTGCTCTTGTAGTGAAGATAATGGTTAAGGCAGGAGTATATATAGATGGAGGGATTGGGATGTTTTAAGCTTAGGAGTTAGGAAGTTTGAATGGGCATGTAGTGGGAGGACGAAGGAGGAGTTTTGACTTGATCAACGTACAAAACTAGCCGTTAATGGTTGAAATGGACGGTGGTGATAGGAGATCATATCTGATGGCCGGCATATAAGGCTGTGTCAACACAGCTTTGTTTTTTTAAAAAAGAAAAATTTCACATCAGAACAGGGCTATTAATGTGTTTAAATATATGATTAAATGATAATGTGCTGTTTGATTATTTGATAAAACATAATTTTATTTTAAGGTTTAAAATAAAATTGAGTACAGCTAGCTTCAGCACTAGTGAGAGAGAAAGAAAAGAGAGCGAAGGTCGTCCATATGGAATGAATATGCAATCTTTTTTTATTTAATATTTTATTTTTAAGTATGCAATGTTAAATGAATACTTAATGGAGAATAGGTCAAGGCTTCGTTGGGTGGCTTTTTAATGTTTCTTAAAATAATTTTTTAGTAGAAAAAAAATTTATATTAAAAAGTTGTTTCAAACAAAGCCTTAGTTATTATTTCGTCATGAAAGATTGACAAAGTTTTGATAAACAGAAGGAATGAGTCAACTAAAATCTCTCTTCTCTCTTACTCTCTCCATGCTTCCCTTTTCTCTTATACTATTCTTACATAAGAAAAAACAGAAAGTTACAATACATACCACCAAGGGACACCACATTAAGAAAAATTGTCCAACCAACCTCGTTGTGTTGCATGTTAGTTTGGAGCACTGTGGCGCTAAACGCTTTGTCTCTATATCAGAGCGCACCTCCACTAACGCTCACAGTCTGACAGCAAACAGACCCAGTCCTTAATCACCGTTAAGCCTTAACTAACTCTATTTGATATCTGCCATACACGTGGCATTAGTATGGTTATATAAAGAATGTTTTGTAAACAACAGCAGGCAATGAAACAGTGGAATTACTGTGCAATTACTGTTCATCTTCTTCTTCTTTGCATTTCGTAACTTGCAGGTACAGCTGAGGTTCTTCTCAGCTTTTCTTCACTCTAGTCTGTCTGAAAGCTCCACAATGTCATATATTGAGTGTTGTAGTGCTTTGTTCTCTATCTTTTCTCCAAGCGAACTCTGTAGTGTTGAAGCGCTCGGATACATAGCACTAGGACGATGAAGACTCCCCCCCCCCAATCGAGCACGGCAAACTAAGTTGAGATATGTGACAACAATACAACCTAATTGATCGAGACAATCAAATTTCACGCATATTAACACTTGCTAGAGAACACATGATGAAGCTCTTTGGAGAACCCAACTATTGGTGCTTATCAGAGAATGCAATGATAGGAGCTAGTAAGAGGACGCAACGAATGACACTTGGAGTAATAGCCCAAACTCTTAATCATCAAGATATTGTATGCATTTGCTTAATGGTCTCACCATCTTGTCCCATTTGCATAACTGCCTATGAAGTCACCCATCCTAGGGCTGCACATGTACAAACAAACTTATTTTTGGAGTTTTATTGAAATTTCAATAGTTACACCAAAAGGTGGCTTGATTTCAAAGAGATTAACTTTATTTTTATAAGGGGTTTCATAATGTCACTCACTTGAGTAGCTAAAGTCCTTGTCAATTTCCTTAGCCCAAAATCACCCACTAGGTACATACGATTCTAAAGGTAGAGGTCCCATATTCTAGATGGTGTATTACACTGATACTATTTTGCAGCAATCTAAACTCTGAACTTTCGAGATATTGTCCTATGATTATAACTTTCCAGGAGATCACCTATCTTATAAGTGCTCACGTATGAGCATGATTAGCTTTGGAGTTTCTATAAAAATTCAAGTCATTATACCAAAAGACACCTAAGCTTTTAAGACATTAACTTTATTTTCTTAATGAGCTTCACATTTGGGGTGTTTGGAAAAAAGGCACATAAAGTTGTGACATAATGAGTCCTAAATCTAATTAGTATTAATTGAGCCAACAAGTTGAGCCGATTCAAGCTCAAAATCGAGGTATATATTATATAAGATGAAATATGAGCTTGATTTTATGACTCAAAAATTTTGATTTATGAGCTCATTAATAAGTTAAAAGTCAATTCGTGGGCTAACTTACTAACTCACACCTCTAATTCAAACCAAACAAATCTCAAGAGAAAATATCGTTTTCCTTAAGTTGAAAATATTTGACAGTGGCATAGTTACATATTAAAGCCTATGGTTATCTTTTCAGTAGATTTTTTTTTAACGTTAAGGGATTCAAGCGTGGGATGAGAGGGGAGGAAGAGCTTCCGTCGACCATCTTCCCGCTAATGCTATCTCGATTTTTATTTTATTCAAGCAAATTGGTGTTATGATGACAGTTTATCAATTCCTTAATTAGATATTTATTGCTTTTACCATTTGGATGCCGTCTGCCCTCTCCTTTGACTGTGCTGAAGCTATCTGCCTCATTGAGCATTTGAAAAAAATATATAATATTTATTTTAAATTATAAATAAAACTCAAATTTATTTTATGTCCTAATATAAAATTTTAATGTCACATATTTCTAATAAATAATCGAAATAGTATTTGTGATGGAGCGTCTGATCCTTATGATTCTAATAGAGTTCAAGCGACCTAACATAGGCTTTTATGATGAAGCATCTGATCCTTATGAACACATCAATCACTACATGACGATTAGTTGATACTTACACCATCACGTACATTCAATGATTCTTCGATGTAGTCCTTTGCTAAGTCTTCCCTGCCATCATCAAAGGGATAGCTCACACATGATTCTACGTTGTTCTAGGAGGGACCATCCACACCTTCGCCAAACTTGCCGACCTCTTTATCGGGCAATTAATAATAAATTAGAAAATTTTCAAGGAATCCTACCATTTCCCAAGAATATGCTAGAATGAGGGTGAGCCACTCAATGAGCAATTCTTGATGTTCTCTTCTAAAGCTCATTAAATCCCATGAGTATATTAAAGTAGTTAAGAGGAGTCTTCCTAGGGAAAAATTATTAGGTGCGGAGTATGGACCGTCCGCACAAGCACAGGGTACCAAGCAGTACCCAGCGGTACCGAGTTGTACCTAGCTGGGTACCCTATACTTGTGTGCGGACAGTTCTCCCCATCCGCACTCCGCACCTAATAATCTCTTCTTCCTAGGAGGGCTCGATCTTAGGCTTTTCTAAACATCATTAATGAGAGATACCTCCCACTCCTAGATTTGGGTTCATGAGGTATTCTTAATTTTAAGCTGTTTCAATATTGTGAGCAGTATTAATTAGCTAAATCAAAGATGTTATCTAAAACAAACGTCAAAATGAATCTATTTTGCTCAACACAATTGAGCTAATGAACTCGATCAAATTGATTAGAAGTTGTCTTCTGGTTCTCTTTAGTACAATTTGATAATACAAAAAATGAACACAAAACATGTAAAAATCTTAATTGGAGGATCAAATGATCTCAACTCAACATTACAATTAGTTTAAAGGCTATATTAAAAAAAAGCTTTTTTTTTTTTAAATATCATTTTATGTTAAAATCCAAAAGTTATTTCGAGTCGGTAGTTTGTCTGCTTCTCGTGATTTCGGATCAGAGAAATACCCAAAATGCCCCCTTTTGGTTTCCTTTATCGTTGTTTCGCATCGAAATCCCTCCCTCTCTTCTGTCTCAAGCGAAATTCCTTTCTCTCCGACTCGACCTCATCTCGAACTCCAAGCATAAATTTGTATTGCAACACCCCAACGGCTGACTTGCCTCACTAGCATTTTGATCGTAGCTATCGTCATAATTCATTAGGCAAAAGAAAAAATCATAATCGTTATTTTGTAGTATAATATATATGAGGGCTTAAAGGTAATTTGTTTCTTTGAAACAAAAAAAGAGTTTTATTTTTTGAATTTTCTAAACAATAATGTTAACTTTAGTAAAAAAAACATAAAAAATTGTTCTTAATAACAGCTTTATAAAATATTTTGTGAAAAGTTGACGGATTTTTTACTGTTTCTTAAAATAGCTTTTTAGTATAAAAGTTTTAATTTCTAAACAAAAAAATTGTTTTAAAAAATAATTAAAAAATTGTCCCAAACAAAATCTTAATCACATATCTTGGTGGCAATATGATGTTTTTTTTTTGGGGCCTTAATGGTTATAAAAAAATCGGAAAAATGCGATGACTGGGACAATTTCAGAAATTTATATTTAATATTTAGGGTTAAAAAGTAATTTTGGTAATTTTTTTTCTAAAATTAATAATTGTGTCAAACAAATTCAAAACCAATACGATTATGCGGAGTAGAGAAACGAAGAATAGCCAATTTTAGCTAATTCGAACTTCCTCGTCTTGACCTTTCCCACAAGAGAATATCGGCAGTTATTTCCGTTTGGACCCCCCAACTTGGCCAGAAATCCCATTCGAATTCTTAGCTGCAAGAAACAATGGATCAACTTCCATCGCATCAAAAACACGAATCTCGACAGTAACGGATGGTGATCTATCGTTTCTCACCAACGTTTTTCCTTTCCCCGCCGCCCGCCCTTCCCAACCCGTATAGCCTTCCCTGCGGCCAGGAATCGAAGCCGAACCATTGATTAACTGCTAGAGGCGAAAACTTTTCTATTTCCTTCTGCCTGTTAGGCCTCACGCCCAAGCCCCAGCAATGGCGAACTTGAGCTCCGGCGTCCTCCTCAAGCTCATTCGCGACATGAAGTCGTCATCTTCCTCCGACTCCGGATTCCTCGCCGACGATTATCTCTCCGACGACGACATGGACGACGGTTCATCCATCCTTCAAGTGACCGGCATCGTCCCTGCCCTGGCCGACTCCGATCTTTTCCCTGACCGAGGGTTTTATCTCCAGGTCTCCGACTCTTCGCATTCCACCTACGTCTCCCTACCGCCGGGCCACGACGATCTCATCCTCAGCGACAATCTCCAGCTCGGACAGCTCATCCTCGTCCGCCGTCTCGAAGCCTCGTCTCCTGTTCCCATCCTCCACGGCCTACGTCTCATCCCAGGCCGGCGTCCCTTCCCTCAGCACACCGCGGCCATACACGCCACGTCGTCCGGAACATGTTCGACGATTTGCCCAGCCACGCCAGAGAGGAAGAAGCGGCAGCCGCGGTCTGCGAACACTTGGAAGATGGATGGGCGGAAGGTTGGGCATGGGATGCTGCATTCTAATTCTTGTCCGAGTTCGCCGACAAAGAGGAAGGAAATAGACAGGGTTTTCTCTGTGGTGAGACAGCCGATGAAGATAGGTGTTTCACATATTGATGAGGAGAGTGACGAGTCTGATAAGTCTTCAGTTATTACTAGCATCTCGAACTCTTCCTCGCATTCTTTTGTGTCGATGATTCCAAGGCCAAAGACGGTGAGGAAGATCTGGGAACCTGATGAGTTCATGAAGGATAGGAAGCGCGAGGACAAGCCTATCCTCAAAACGCGAAGTTCCAGTACTGTGAGTGGATCCTTTCTTTTTACCTCAATCCGAGAAATTCTTGGGTATTTATTTCAATCAAAAAAATGCCTGAAAACAATGAAATTCTTTTCAATTTAATAATTTGTAATTTATCCATATGATGAATAGAGTTTGGTTGTTTGGACACTTAACGATAAATAGTAGAAAAAATATCTAGTGTAGACATAGGTAGATTTAGTATCACAAAGAGAAACCCTATGACAACATTGATAGACATTGCTTAAAATAATTGATTTGGTTGGGATGAAAGTAAAACTACGTAACAAAAACTAACAAGAAAGTAAAAGCAGCATAAAGTAAAAAGAACACCAAGATTTAACGTGGAAAAATATGAAATCGGGAAAAAATCACGAAGCCACACCACACCAAGAAATCCACTATAAAAATTGGGAGAACATTGTAACGAGTATGGTGGACTCTTTCTAGGTATGAGTAAGAAGATTGTAACGAGTGCAACACACTACCTGCAGGTAAAAATAACAAGCCTATGATAAATGCAGGCATCTATGAACAACTGTAGGAGATTGATTAGTGCATGACAGTCTACCTACATAAAGCAGCAAATAACTCATAGTGCAAGCTACGATTCACCTGTAAGCAAAAGTAGGGAATTAGTGGTAAAATTGCGACAAGCCACTAATAATATGAGGCAATAAATTTGCAATGCTATATTGTCACATTAAATAAATCAGCTCAATTGCAAGAGATAGGTAGGAGACCCCTAATGTATCGCACAATGCATTTGTCGGCAAAAAAACACTCCTGCAAGCTAAATATTGAAGAAAAAGGTAACATGTAGAAGATGAAGTGAGCAAATTGTACTGTCGATGCGCAATGAATGAAGTGCAATGCCATGCCACCAAACCTGTAACACTCATGCAAGCGAATAGAAGGTGTCTATAGGCTTCGAAAATAGAACATTACACACACTCACAAATGATAATAATTTGCACAACTTATTAATATCAAACACCCTAAAATGTCCTCCTACATGCATTGCAATAGACCGAATATATCGTTTAAGCATGTCATTCAAGATGTATTATGCTACAGTAGCTCATTGCATTTACATGCAAATATATTATACATACATGCATTACAACATGCAGAACACATTATGCGAGCATATCACCCAACATGAAAAATACGCCATGTTGCGGTGACACATCGCGCGCATTAACATGCAAAATGCTTCAGCATGTATATGCTGCAACGTACAAAATGCACTATATACATTACACAAATGTATGAAAAAAGCATGTCATAATTGCATGTAGTTAAGAATGAGTTGACATGTTGCAGGCATCTTCTCCTAATATATGAGTATATCAGATACATATACATCGCCATATGCAAAATACATGTTGCAACATGCAACATGTATCATGCAAACGTATCATTGAAAAGTGCAAAATGTGTCACACTCTGACAACACATTGCCTCAATATACACTCACACTATGCATATATATGTTGCAAAATATATAACACGTCATGCAAGCACATTGTCCAACATATAAAGTGTACTGCATAGCAACATTGTGCTATGCATGCAAGATGCAAATACACATGGCAACATAGATAGATATATGAATGTGTATGCATAACATGCAAATGTGACTCATAGATCTATTAGATATGTATGACAATCGTATAAATGCATCATGCAAAATACATGCATAGGCATATACCCGCATAGGCCCAGCGAGTGTATTATAGGTACACACGTGACATCTGAGGTTGTTGTACAGTCAAAAAATGAACTTAGGTTCGAGCTCGATCCTTTTATTTGAATATATAGGAGTTGACACTGCTCAAACTATCAAACAAATATACTATCACGTCATTGAACGAAATATTTATTTTATAAATATGTATTAAGCCTTCAAGGTCTATGATAAAAAAAATCACTAATAAATGCATAAAGCTATCAACGAATCCGATCCTTTATTGACAAGTTGATAGAGTCGAGAATGTTCAACCAATAAAATGAAATTGTCCATAAGAACCCAATGATGGTCATATTAAATGTTTATCTCAACCAAAGGGGACCCTACATTTTCTAATGCTTCCAAGCTTCAACAAAATACAAATCTTTTGAAGTGACTATAATATTACCCTAATGATGACCGTGTTGATAGAAAATCTCAATCGGAGCCCCAAATATTTAAAAATGCTGGCCAAATTACGATGAAAATTTAAAACTCAAAAGTCATCAAAATCTAAATATTTAAAATTAAAATAAAATGCCAAAATATTTAAGCAAAATACACATCCATCCTTCACAATAGTTTGCCAAAGTGGATAATTTGAAAATCAATTCATCTAATAAAAAGCGAATGTCTGATCGGGAATATCACTATGATTCATTATAAATTTGTCTCTTGCTAGTAAGGACGTGCCACATGTTCTCTAATCAGTGGTTTCACCAGCAAATGATACCACAAATAAACAGTTATAACCAAGACCCTCTGACCGGGTGATTTTGCTGCCAAATGGTACCATTAAATTATGGTCAAGATCTATGCATGATTGTTTCCCAACAACTTTAAATCTTTGAGTAATTAATCAATATGTTATGATCGATAGAACATAAAATTCTCTGTTAGTTAAGGTGGATTCAAATATGTCTCCTTAGAAAAATACTTACCCCAGGTCTACAAGGTTCTCTTGACTGAAACAACCCATGGTTGTCGACAAGAATCCTTTTGTCAAATTGGGTTGCATATCTCCTCTAAGTAGACCAGGGATCATGATTACCCGGGACGACAGAACCATGAGATCTTGATTGAGTCCATTATCATTTCTCCCACCATCCTCTTTAAGTGAAAGGTGATAAATTTTTAATTTTACATGTTAAATTTTAAATTCCTAAACGTGTTGCTACTATACGCTGGATACTACGTATATGTTTGATGACTTGCCTTAATTGAAAGTTCTCTCTCGTTATCGGGTGGGGTAATTAACTATAAGGGCTTGCGCCAATAGGAAACCCTAATTCATATCATAAAGTTCTCATAAAATGAGGGTGAAATATTTGGGTAACGTCTAATTCAAAACCCAATCTGCCTTCTGAACATTTGCTTCGGAACTTACTCGTTAAAACTGTCCTCAACACCCGAAAAAGAAAGGGGTCGCGGAGCGGCTGGGGCGTGAATTTTTGGTGCCCACATTTATTTTATATTTTCATCATAATTGATACTTATGCATAAGAATTAGATGTTTTTACTAACACTTCTCTTTAAAGCTGCAAAAAAATGTTTTGTTTTATCACTTGCCAAATCTTCAAAATAGCCTCATACATTTTTAGCTTTTCATATATTTTCCAGTTTTATGATTTTCCTTGGATACTTTAGGGGGTCAATATTATGTCACATTATATGATTACAATAAAATAGCTAAAGTTTAAATGTAGGATATACCAGTAAGTTTTGTATGGGTTGCAATTGAACAAGCTTTAAATCGAAGGGCAATAATTTAATGTGTAAAATTTAATGTGTAAGCAATATTTGACTGTACTTTCAAGTTTGATAACAAACTCTATACAAAAATTTTATATTGATTTTTTTTATCTTAGCTTCGTATTTATGTGCTTATGATATTTCCTCTTTTTTATTGTCGCTTTATTACTTTTAAAACAATTGTTCAAGTTACTGTGAGTTTCAGTAAATTGTGTGATTGGCTTCTCCTTTTTTTTTTGTTTACTCAGGGTAATTTTGCCCATTATAGTTCCTGCATATCCAAAGGTGAAAGTTTGGAGGAATCATGGGCTGGAAAAAGAGATGGAGAAGAATTAAAGGTACTTCTCAGTAATTCTGCCAAAAGGAAGATTCTCACTGCAAGCAAGGCGTCCACAAAGAATCCTTCTACAACAATTCCATTAAGTACATATGATGTTATGAAGTGGCCAGACAGCAATGTGTTGTGGGGATCGCTTCCATCTAACTTAGTAAAGTATGGGAAGGTAATGACCCTTTTAGAATCCTTGATAGGGTTTTACTTTTTATTTTCCCCTCTTTTGCTTAGATAAGGCTACTATTGCCTCTCTTCTTATAAGGATAATGATTGCTTCAGCTATTGTTTTTGTAGGAAGTCTTGAGAAGAAGGGATAGCGCTCTCTATGCTACTTTGGATTCCTTGCAGGAGGCATGTGCATTGGAGAGGTTACTTGGATGTCTGAGGTGAGATACATTTCAAGGTTCATATTTGTCCTTCATAGATTTATAGCATGAATACTTACATGAAAAAGAAAGTTATGAAACTTCATGTGCTGTATATGGTGATATTGATTGAACAGACAAAATCAACTTGCTTAATTTAGTGAATTCCAGGCATAATAGAATGATTCCATAATCCCTTACATCAGGGATTAACTAGAAATCAAGGGACACTAGGATCGTTCATTGGTGATATGGGTAACCTAATTAAAATGCTTGTAATAGGTCTAATGACTTGCAATTTCTCTTTGAAATCATGGTGAATCTCCTGGTGGAAATGCAAAATCTGATTTCTATATCATTCTTGGTGCTGGTTGGCACTTTAAAAGCAATTTCCAGACTTTTCTCATACCATAGTCCTTTTGGTGCTCGTGTCTTCATTTGATTAAACCCCACTTTATTCGGTTAAATTTTTCAAAACATTAGCACAAGTTATTTTGTAATATAAAATACATATCAAACTTATTCTGGTTTGTTCTATTCAATTTCAATTGCATAGTTTGGCGGTCAACTTTTTTCCCATTTACATGTGAAAGAGCAATAGTTGCCTAGTCTTTTTCAGTCCAATGATATAGCTGACATTAGCAAGAATTGAAATAAAATGTTAGGTGCAGCCACGAACATTTTCTTAGTACCCTAAAAAGAGGAAGGCGCTAAAATCAGCTATCCAAGAAATATTCAGGATGGAGGTGAACAAACTAGAAATTGTCTTACAATATACGAGTTTGACTCTATAACTTGTTATTCATATTCTTAATATGGGATGTGGCAAAAATCACTCATAAAGTGGTGGTTATTTCATCTTCCTCGCAATCCAAATTATATTGTTGTCATGCTTTGGTACTCCCATATCTCTTGGTAGTAGCAGATATTTATCCAAGATGATTACTTTCTTACATGCTACATGCCCCTTATATATAAGACTTTAATATTTTCTCTCGCAAGAGGAAAGAAGTGTTGATCAGGTGCATGAGGCTTTGTCTTTAATCCCAAATTAGATAGATAAAAAAAAAATTTGGTATAGAAATTTTGAGCGGATGAATCTCACTCATATGCCGAGGTTTTTGGTTAAAAATAATGACCGCTAGTACACCTCAACCAACTTTAGTCCCTCTTTGGTTCATTCCCTAATAGGTGGCCTTAGAGCTAGTAGTTTAGTTGAAGTCAAATGGGTCATGATGTGGTTTATGGCTTCCATGGGGTTTATTCTCTCTTCAACCATGGTTGAGAAAAGTCGAGGAGCAAGTAACTTGATAGAAAGTACTTGAGTTTGCAAGTAACCCCAAGGGTAATACTTGAGTTCTCAAGCAAACCTAGCAAGAATCGGTAAAAATAGCAAGTAAAATGGCTCATTTCAATAAGAAATCAACAAGAACAATGCAGGAATTTTAGTTGTTTGGAGAATAAAACACGGGAAATACTTCGATTCAAACAATAAATAAGAAACACAAAACAAGATACAAATTTCTTTAATTCGAGAAGAAGAAAGACTCTCCAAATCTCTAGCAAACCTAGAGCCCAAGAACACAAATCCTAGATCTCAAAATTGCATTCAATCGCCAGATCACCCTAACCCTAACCTTCAAGAGACTAATTAAGGCCAAAGGAGGATCCCTAAACAGACCCTCATTCAAATTTTACCTCCTAAACAATATTTAAATAAGCAAGTGGGCCCCATTAGGGCTGTCGCCACCTAGATTCCACCCAAACTTGGGCCGACGGCTGTAAAATAGAACCAGTCCCTGTTGGACTGGTTCAGCCGGCCCCTCCTGGGCCGGCCGCATAACATTACTCCCCTCCCAAAAACTCACCTTGTCCTCAAGGTGAAAAGAAGGAAACTGGAGTCTCACTTTGTCGTATGGTTCCCAAGTGGCCTCGAACTCAGGAATATCCTACCATTTGATAAGCTCTTCATTGTTCCACTTTTTATCCACTTTGACCCCTCCTAACTCCAATGGTTCTAAGATCATTTTCATCTCCTCTATCACTGTATCAAGCAACTCTGCACTAAATGCATGCTCCCCTAGAGCTCTCCTCAGCTATGACACATAGAAAACTTGGTGTATGGTGGCCGTTTGGGGTAACTTCAATCGATATGCCACTGCTCCGATCTTGTCCACCATCTCGTAGGGACCAAAGTACCTCAGTGCCAATTTCTTATTCCTCCTGTTAGCAATTGATTTTTGTCGGTAGGGCCTTAGTTTTAAGAGCACTTTCTCCCCCACTTCATACTATATGTCTCTCATGTGTATATATGCTCGTTTCTTCATGATTTGTTGTGCCCTCCCTAAATGTTTCTTTAACTCCAATACCTGGTCCCTCTCCTCTAAGTACTATTCGACTGAAGAAACTTGCGTGTTTCCTCTCCCAAAATGCACTAAGTGTGGGGGGTCTCTTCCATAGAGCACCTTAAAAGGAGTCATTTGGGAGGAAGAATGGTAAGAATTATTGTACCAATACTCAACCCACGATAACCATTTAGCCCACTTCTATGGAATTTCAAAAGAAAAACACCTTAAATATGTTTCTAAACTCCGATTAACCACCTCTTCCTATCCATTTGTCTGTGGATGGTAGGAGATGCTTCTCTTGAGAACAGTGCCCAACATCCTAAAAAGCTCCCTCCAAAACTGGCTGAGGAACACTTTATCTCGATCAAACAATCGATTCAGGAATCTCATGTAATCTAACCACTTCTCAAATAAATTAATGTTGCTACCACTGATACTGCAATGTAGGGATGTCGTAGGAGGATAAAATGTGCATACTTATTAAGTCGATCCACCATGACAAAAATGATTGTGAATCCCTTTGAACAGGGTAGACCGTCAATGAAATCCATGGACACTTCCTCTCATACTCTATTTGAAAGTGCTAAGGGTTGTAGTAATCCTCGAGGTGCCATTGACATATATTTATTTCTCTGGCACACCTCATACTTTGTCACCATCTCCTCCACATCTTTATACATCACCTTTCAGTAAAGCTCCGATGCCAGCCTCCTATACGTCCTCTGTACTCCCGAATGACCACTAATTGTACTACCGAAAATTCATGTAATATGTGAGGAATGTGTACGGATGTTAATGGCATCACAAACCTCCCCTGATTCAATAATCTTTCCCCCTCAAGATAGTATCCTAAATGGCTACTATTATCTTTCATCAAATCTTCCCTAATCTTCTTTAACTCTTCATCCTTTCTTCCTTAGTGGCCCCCTAGTTAACCATTAGTGGTACTGAAACTACCAACTCCTGAAGTTCCCTAACACATCTAAATAAAGCGTCAACCACTTTATTTTTCACCCCTGACCAATACTAAATCTCAAAATCATGGCCTAAAAGCTTTGACAACCACCTTTGATGTTCCGCGGTCACCATCATTTTCTCCAACAAGTACTTCAAGCTCCTATGATCCATACGAATAATGAAATGCCTACCCAAAAGGTAAGGATGCCATTTATGAATGGCAAAGAATCTGGCCATCAGCTCTCTCTCGTATACTGACTTCAATCAAGCCCTGGTCGACATCACCTGACTGAAGTAGGCTATAGGTCTATGATTCTGCATCAACACTACTCTCAAGCCATACCCTGATGCATTAGTCTCCACTGCAAAGATCTAGCTAAAATCTAAAAGAGTTAATACTAAGACTGTTGTCATTGCTTTCTTCAACCTCTCAAAAGCCTGGGTTGCTGCCTCTCCCCATAAAAAATATCCTTCTTCAGTTGCTCAGTTAACGGTCAAGCGATGGTATTGTACCCCCTCACAAACCTTCTATAATAACTAGTCAATCCTAGGAAACCCCTAAACTCCCTTATGTTCCTACGCATTGGCCATTTCTGCATTGCCTCAATTTGTGATTGATCGGCCGCCACTCCCTCCTGAGACACTACATGTCCCAAATACTCCACCTTAGACTGGGAGAAACTGCACTTCTTTAGGTTAGCCCTCAGCTGATGTACATGTAGAATTTTAAGAACCTCTTTCAAATGCTCCAGATGCTCCTCCTCTGTTTGGCTATACACTAAGATGTCATCAAAAGAGACCAGAACAAACTTCTTAAGATGCTGTCGGAACACCCTATTCATCAAAGATTGGAAAGTAGCAGGGGCGTTAGTAAGCCCAAATGACATCACCAAGAACTCATAGTGTCCCTCATGTGAAAGCTATCTTATGAATATCCTCCTCCGTCATTCTGATTTGGTGATAGCCCGACTTCAGGTCTATCTTAAAAAATATTACTGCTCCATGCAACTCATCTAATAACTCATCAATCACCAGAATGGGGGATTTATCTAGTACCGTCTCTTTATGCAAAGCCCTGTAATCCACGTAAAACCTCCAGCTCACATCCTTCTTTTTGACCAGTAAGACTGTAATAGAGAAAGGACTCACACTTGTTCTACCGATCCTTGCCTCTAATATATCCCTAATCAGCTTCTCAATTTCATCTTTCTGAATTTGGGGGTAGCGGTAAGATCAAACACTAATTGGTGACACCCCATCCTTCAAAAGGATTGCATGCTCTTGCTCTCTAGGTGGTGGTAAGCCTTGAGGTGACTGGAACACCTCCCTGAACTTTTGTATGAGTGGTTGCACCACCATTGAAATATCTCCTTCTTCCCCCACACTGACCCTCTCCAAGCATTGTAGCTCCACCAAATACCTACCTCCCACCTCCTATATAGATATGATCATGAATTTAAGAGATACTCTGGCCCTAGATAGCCCTACATTACCCTGGATCACCATCCTCTATCCTTCAACCATAAGTTTCATCCTCATAGCACCCTAATTAACCTTGGTCTCCTCCAAAGTATGCAGCCATTTCAACCCCAAATGACATCGGTACTTACCAACTCTAAGGGAAGAAAATCCTCCCTCACCTGTACACTATAATGGTCAATACCACTTGCCTGCAAACTTCTCTATCCATCTCTACCTTCCCCGTACCCATCATCATTCCATATCCTCTCGTGTCTACTAATTGCCACCCTAACAGATTTATGATCTGGTTAGAGATGAGATTGTGGGTGGCCCCACTATCGATCAGCACCACTACCTCACAATCTGCTATTTCTCCCCTCACTTTCATGGTACGATTCGGGTTAAATCCCACCACAGAGTTTAGAGACTTCTGCGAAGTCTACATGTAACTTCTTTTCCTCCTCCATTATCCCGCTCTCACCTCCCTCTTTAGCTTTCTCGTCATCACAAATGGTGAGAACCTGAAGAGTTTGGTCCTTACACCTATGCCCCGGCATGTACTTCTTATCACACCTGAAACACAATCCCTTATCCCTCTTCTCCTATATCTCCTTCTCAGTGAGCTTCTTAAAATTTCACCTAGGTCCCCCTCCTCCAGACTTCTCCTTTTGTGCTTTGTGAGAACCTACTGGTACAGTTCCTTTGGGAGTTAGAAAAGTACTAGTCATCCTGTAGGATCCCCTGGAGCTACTGCCTCGAGCCTTGCTCTCTAGATGCTTTTGGTCCTGGACCAGCTATGCCAACTTCATGGCCTCCCCCAAGTTGCACGGCCTCATCACTCTAACAGCTTCTCTAATCTCCAATTTGAGTCCTTTCATGAAGTTCTCCTTAAGCACAGTCTCAGAAAGATGATCCAGCCTGCTCGTTAGGTACTCAAACTAATCACGGCACTCTTCCACTGTCTCCTCCCGTGTCAAGGCAAAGAATTGCTCGTAGAAGTCTCCTCCCTTACTAGTTTGGAATCGTTCTAGTAGACAGTCCTTGAACTCCCTCCAGCTTCAAATGGGCCACCTCATATCCCACCATTGGTACCATGCCAGTTCCTTCCCTTCCAAACATAGTCCTGTCATTGTGAGTTTCTCCTCTTCAGTCAACCAATTGACTGCAAAGTATCGCCCTACCTTGTAGATCCATCCATGTGCATCATTGCCCTCAAAGATGAGCATCTTCAGTTTCCTCACCCTCGGGTCACCCCTGTTTCCCCTAACTCCTCCATAACCTCCCATTCCTTGAGGAGGAAATGCTCCCTAGTGGTCTCGATCTTCCCTCCAACGATCATACCCAAGAACTTTCTCATATTCCCCTCTTCTCCTTTCATCTTCAGCACCCCTACGGTAAAAATTATCCCTTCTCCCAAAAAATTCAGCACCCCTCCTTTTATAGCTCATGCTCATCTCTTCTCTAGAAAATGGTTCTATTGGAGGCATTCCATAATTCCCCTCAAGGATCTCTACTTATGGATTCTCCCTCCCCCTAAATGGGTTTGGATTTCCGCATCTCCCATTATCGTCGGTGGTTTCCTTTGCTTCCTATCTCGTCGGATTTTGTTTGCCCTCAAGTATCTTCTTCAGCATGTATTTCAAGGCGGTGAACCTCTCATCTATCTTTACATTGATGGAAGAAAATTGATTTTGAAAATCAACGATTCTTTCCTCAAGATTGGTCTTCAGTTGGCCTATTTCTCCCTCCAATATTTCTACTTTCCTTCCGGCCATCTTTCTTCCAAGGTTTCCGAGAAGACTTCTTCTGGATGAAAATTCCTTGTTGAAATTTTAGAATTTTTGCCCATGATGGTCCCAAGATAATGCTCTGATACCAATTTAATAGGAAGTACTTGAGTTCGCGAGTAACCCCATGGGTAATACTTGAGCTCACAAGCAAACCTAGCAAGAATCGACAAAAACAACGAGTAGAAGGGCTTATTTCAATGAGAAATCAGCAAGAACAATGCAGGAATTTTAGTGTTTTGGAGAAGAAAACACAGGAAATACTTTGATTTAAACAACAAATAAGAAACACAAAGCAAGATACAATTTTTTTTAATTCGAGAGAAAGAAAGACTCTCCAAATTTCTAGCAAACCTAGAGCCCAAGAACACAAATCCTAAATCTCAAAATTACATTCAATCTCCAGATCACTCTAACCCTAACCTTCAAGAGACTAATTAAGGTCAAAGGAGGCTTACAAAATTCCTAAACAGTCCCTCATTCAAATGTTTCCTCCTAAACGCTGTTTAAATAAGTAAGTGGGCCCTATTAGGGCTACCGCCCCCTAGATTTCGCCCAAACTTGGGCCGGCAGCTGTAAAACCGAACCGATCTCTGTTGGACCGGTTCAACTAGCCCCTAGTGGGCCAACTGCATAACATAACTTCTACAACATCTTCACATGGCTGAGGTGACTCTTAGTGCATATTACTTAATGGGCTTCTATTTGGAAATAATTATTGCCAATGTGAAGAGCTCTTAAATGAGGAGGACATTATTGATGCTTTTGAGATTATGAGTTTAATCCTACATTGGATTGTTGAAAAATATGATGATATAGAACTACTAAATGTTTCACCCTAACCTATAGGCTTAAATTTTTGGTTAAAAATGGTTTTATGATTGGTGCATCTAAGTTAACTTTAATCCCTCTTTAGTTCACTCCCTAATAAGGAGAAAAACTAATAACCATTATGTTGAAGGATCGTATGACCCACAAGTAAGACTGGAATAGAGAAAGGACTCACACTTGGTCTACCGATCCTTGCCTCTAATATCCCCCTAATCAGCTTCTCAATTTCATGTTTTTGAATTTGGGTGTAGCGGTAAGGTCGAACACTAATTGGTGACATCCCATCCTTCAGAAGGATTGCATGCTCTTACTCTCTAGGTGGTGGTAAGCCCTGAGGTGATTGGAACACCTCTCTGAACTATTATATGAGTTGTTGCACCACCATTGGAATGTCTCCCTCTTCCCCCACACTGACCCTCTCCAAGCATTGTAGCTCCACCAAATACCCACCTCCCACCTCCTATATAGATATGATCATGGATTTAAGAGATACTTCGGGCCTAGACAGCCCTACATTACCCTGGATCACCATCCTCTATCCTTCCACCATAAGTTTCATCTTCATAGCACCCTAGTTAACCTTGGTCTCTCCCAAATTCTACATCCATTTCAACCTCAAATGACATCGGTGCTTACCAACTCTAAGGAAACAAAATCCTTCCTCACCTGTATCCCTTGA
Organism: Dendrobium catenatum; assembly: GCF_001605985.2. Classification (NCBI taxonomy): domain Eukaryota; kingdom Viridiplantae; phylum Streptophyta; class Magnoliopsida; order Asparagales; family Orchidaceae; genus Dendrobium; species Dendrobium catenatum. The sequence goes on from NW_021319127.1 coordinate 359,978, forward strand.
AAGGTCAACACCACTCCCCTGCAAACTCCTCTATCCATCTCCCCCTTCCTCATACCCATCATCATTTCATATTCTCCTGTGTCTACTAATTTCACCCCCAACATATTTACGATCTGGTTAGAGATGAGATTGTGGGTGGACCACTATCGATCAGCACCACTACCTCACAATCTGCTATTTCTCCCCTCACTTTTATGGTGTGATTCGGGTTAAATCCCACCACAGAGTTTAGAGAGACTTATGCGAAATTCAGATGCAACTTCTTTTCCTCCTCCTTCATTATCCCGTTCTCACCTCCCTCTTCAGCTTCCTCGTCATCATAAATGGTGAGAACCTGAAGAGTTCGGTCCTTACACCTATGCCCTTACATGTACTTCTCATCACACCTGAAACACAATCCCTTAGCTCTCTTCTCTTGTATCTCCTTCTCAGTGGGCTTCTTAAAATTTCCCTTAGGCCCCCCTCCTCCAGACTTCTCCTTTTGTGCTTCGTACGAACCTCCCGGCACAGTTCCTTTGAGATCTAGAAAAGTAGTAATCCTGTAGGATCCCCCAGAGTTACTGCCTCGAGCCTCGCTCTCTAGATGCTTCTGGTCCTGGACCAGCTATGCCAACTCCATGGCCTCCACCAAGTCGCGCGGTCTCATCCCTCTAACAGTTGCTCTAATCTTCGATTTGAGTCATTTCATGAAGTTCCCCTTAAGCACGGTCTCAGAAAGATGACCTATCCTGCTCGTTAGGTACTCTTCCACTATCCCCTCCCGTGTTAGGGAAAATAACTGCTCGTAGAAGTCTCCTCCCCTACTAGTTTGGAATAGTTCTAGTAGATAGTCCTTGAACTCCCTCAAGCTTCGAATGGGCCACCTCATATCCCACCATTGGTACCATGCCAGTTCCTTCCCTTCCAAACACAGTCCTGTCATTGTGAGTTTCTCCTCTTTAGTTAACCAATTGACTGCAAAGTATCGCCCTACCTTGTAGATCCATTCATGTGCATCATTTCCCTCAAAGATAAGCATCTTCAGTTTCCTCACCCTCGGGTCACCCCCGTTTCCCCTAACTTCTCCATAACCTTCCATTCCTCGAGGAGGAAATGCTCCCCAGTGGTCTCGATCTTCCCTCCGACGATCATACCCAAGCACTTCTCATATTCCCCTCTTCTCCTTTCATCTTCAGCACTCCTACGATAAAAATCATCCATTCTCCCAAAAAATTCAGCACCCCTCTTTTTATAGCCCATGCTCATCTCCTCTCTAGAAAGTGGTTATGTATAAGGCATTCCATAATTCCCCTCAAGGATCTCCACTTCTGGATTCTCCCTCCCCCTAAATGGGTTTGGATTTCCGCATCTCCCATTATCGCCGGTGGTTTCCTTTGCTTACGATGTCGTCGGATTTTGTTTGCCCTCAAGCATATTCTTCATCATGTCTTCCAAGGCGATGAACCTCCCATCCATCTTTACATGGATGAAATAAAATATATTTTGAAAATCAATGATTCTTTCCTCAAAATTGGTCTTCAGTTGGCCTATTTCTCCCTCCAATACTTCTACTTTCTTTCCGGTCATCTTCCTTCCAAGGTTTTCGAGAAGACTTCTTGCAGATGAAAATTCTGTGTCGAAATTTTAGAATTTTAGCCCCTAATGGTCCCAAGATAACACTCTGATACCAATTTAATAGGAAGTACTTGAGTTTGCAAGTAACCTCACGGGTAATACTTGAGTTCACAAGCAAACCTAGCAAGAATCTACAAAAACAGCGAGTAAAGGGCTGATTTCAATGAGAAATCGGCAAGAACAATGCAGGAATTTTAGTGGTTTGGAGAAGAAAACACGGGAAATACTTTGATTTAAACAACAAATAAGAAACACAAAGCAATATACAATTTTCTTCAATTTGAGAGAAAGAAAGACTCTCCAAATCTCTAGCAAACCTAGAGTCCAAGAACACAAACCCTAGATCTCAAAATTACATTCAATCTCCAGATCACCCTAACCCTAACCTTCAAGAGACTAATTAAGGCCAAAGAAAGCTTACAAAACCCCTAAACAGCCCCTCATTCAAATGTTTCCTCCTAAACGCTGTTTAAATAAGCAAGTGGGCCCTATTAGGGCTGCCGCCCCCTAGATTCCGCCCAAACTTGGGCCGGCGGCTGTAAAACCGAACCGATCTCTGTTGGACCGGTTCAGCTGGCCCCTCGTGGGCCAACCACATAATATAACTCCTACAACATCTTCACATGGCTGAGGCGACTCTTAGTGCATATTACTTAATGTGCTTCTATTTGGAAATATTCTATTTGGAAATAATTATGGCCAATGTGAAGATCTCTTAAATGAGGATGACATTATTGAGGCTTTTGAGATTATGAGTTTAATCCTACATTGGATTGTTGAAAAATATGATTTAGAACTACTAAATGGTTCACCCTAACCTATAGGCTTAAATTTTTTGTTAAAAATGGTTTTAGGATTGGTGCATCTAATTAAGTTAACTTTAATCCCTCTTTAGTTCACTCCCTAATAAGGAGAAAATCTAATAACCATTATGTTGAAGGATTGTATGACCCACAAGTTAATCAATTTTGATACGGATCCCCTTGAGCACCTGGATTAAGGGTTATAACTATTGAATCGATCATCTTATGATCCTTAGATTATAATCGTTGTTTCTCCTCTTCTACTTTCAGCTGCCAGACCATCTTACAGACTTATTTTCATTTTTTTGGTAAATAATTTTTATTTATTTTTCTTTAAGACTTTTGGAGAAGTCTATTTATACTTTCACATATTGTACATAATTGAGCAATAAAATTCTAAGGATTTTTTTTTTTTTTACTTTTCTACATATTATCAGAGCAAGATTAGGATTTTCGTCTTCCAAACTTATTTTCTTTTTCTTTCTTTCTTCTTATCAAAATTCTTATCTCCCTTTATTATGGCTAGTTTTTTTGTTTTTCTTCCAATGAGTTGACTATCATGAATAGTGTAAATCAAATCAAAGGATGTCTCTAGGGGCTACAAGCCTCATATTGCCTTAAAGAGGAAAATTATTTGAAATGGTCCCAAATTGTGAAGACATTTATGAAAGGAAAAGGAAGTATTCATCACATTATGGGTCCTCCTCAGGAGCCAAAAGTCCCAAAATTTATACTTTTGAGATTAAGCAAATTCTATGACTATGTCTTAGTTGTGAAATAACATGATATCTAAAATCACTAAGCCATATATGTTTCTCTCTACTACAAAGGAAGTTTGTGAATAAATGTACTCAAAAGTAAAAGATATTACCCTTACCCACACGATCAAAATTAAGATTTTAACAATCAAGTAAGACAACATTTCTATTTTTTAGTACTTTAATGCAATGAAATTTATTAGCTTGAATTGGATTGTTACTAAAATGTCAAGTTGACATATTGTGATGATGCGTAATTCTCAGGCAATGTAGAAAGGTAATGGGTGCTTGAATTCTTTGGAGGACTCAATAATGACTTCAACCAAGTTTGTGTCCAAATCTTAAGTAGATAAAACATTCCATTACTAATTAAGAATTGTTCTCTCATATGAGCCGAAGAAAAAAGGATGGTAATGCTCTATGCTCCGGTCTTCTGACCATCGGCCATTGCCAGACATCTGCATGGATAGCAACATCGCCTGTTGACTACGGTCCTTCCGACCACCGTTACCTGATCTACTACGGTCTTTCCGACTTTTGTTGCCCACCTATTATGGTCCTCCTGAGAACTGTCACCCATCTACGGTCCTTCCGACCACGGTTACCCACCGACTATAGTCCTTCCGACATCTGTCATATGATTATGGTCCTTTCGACCAATATCTATGACTACGGTCTTTCTGACCTCCATCGCCCGCTGACTACGGTCCTCCCAATCACTATCATTAGACTACGGTCTTTCTTACCTCTGTTGACAGCCAATTATGGTCCTTCTAACCGCCTTCACTGACTACGATCTTTCCGACCCTGTCACCCCTCCAACTACGGTTCTCCCGACCATTGTCACTTGATTATAATCTTTCCGACCTCTATCGCCCACCGATTACAGTCCTCCGGACCACCATCACCCGTCTATGATCTTTCCGACCTTCGTCGCCCACCGACTATGGTCTCTCCGACCACCATCTCCAAACTATGGTCTTCCTGACCGCTGTTGCCCGACTACAGTCCCTTCCACCTATATCGCTTATCGGCTATATATAGTCCTGCCAATCAAACGAACATGTTAACACTGATTCTTCCAACTCCCACCATGTGATACACTCTATATGATGTATATCTGCTATATCGAGCCAAGGTCTTCCCCTCAAGAAAGGACCTTATTTATAATCAACTGCAAAATCTATATGATTCATTTAAATTGGGCAAAGCCTCATGATTTTTCTCCCTTTTAGGGGTTTCCACGCAAAATCTAGTGTCTCATTTAAATGATGGTGATGAAGATGAATGATTGCAATTTTGATTCTCAAAGTTCTAAGAAGAAACTAATTAAATTGAAAAGAAAGTTCATATCAATGCTGATCTCTTACTTCTGATAGAATAGGACCCCCTCTCTATACCTATGTAGTTAGTATACATATTATTAGTTTCGTTTGACGCTTCAATCTGTTATAGATTGTTGTGGTGAAGTCTCCTATTCATTCTTCAAATATAGAAAGTGCATTTTCAATTCCTTATCTACCTAATACTTTCCAACTTTGCTGCTTTTTTTCTGTTCCATCTTCTCTTGTCAGCACATACTCAGAGCTACAAGCCAACAAGGACCGTAATCCCCAGAAGGTAGTAGACAAATTCTTGGACTTCCATGAAGACCTTTCCAGAGCCGCCTTATCTACTCAGTCATTGGCTAAAACAAATTCCAGCTTTTCTCAGTCTATATCAACTTCCACTATACAGGCAGCAAAAGATGCATCAGAAAGAAGAAAATGCGCAGCTTCATGCATCAAAGCAGCACTGAAAGCAGAAGTCTCAAAATCTCCAAGGATAACAAACACCACTGTAGATCCTATAGAATCCTCATCTTCTGACAGAAAGCCACATACCTCCATTAGCAGGCAAAAGAAGAGCACTGAGTTGTCAGCTGTAAGTGCTCTTCCAACGACATTAAACTGCAATATAATGACTGTTGATTTGGCAAAGGCACTGCAATCTGAATGCAACAGATGGTTTCTAAGATACATTGAGAAATTCTTAGATGTTATCCATAGCAACAGAAGTTGTAAAGCAAAAGAGTCTCAGATTGCATCTTTACTGTGTCAACTGAAGCGAGTTGATGACTGGTTGGCCACAATCAGTGCCAAGGATAAATCTTGGGCTGTCGAACGCTCGAAAGAAAGCTTTCTGTTGGAGGATGATGATGCCGAAGCGTGTGAAAGGGTGAGAAGGAAGATTTATGAGATCCTTCTTAGGCATGTGGAAAGTGCAGCCATGGCTTTGGAGAGCATGAGCACAGCAGATGAAGATAAGGTCGGGTAGTTCCATGAGATTCAGGCTTCGTTTGGGACGACTTTTTTATTACTTTTTAAAACAGAATGTACTAAAACTATGTTTTAAAAAGTAATAAAAAAGTCGAAGCCTTGCTCTGCTGTACAAAATTTGTTACCTGAAGTCTGGGGCAGTATCATTTGATGAACTTCATTTCATGGTTATCTAACATCAAATTATTACATCCGGTCACCGAACGCGTAGAATAGGTTCGGACATCCAATAAAAACATGCCACGTCACCTGTGCTTTTGACTGCGCTTTGACTACGCTTTAGGTGCGCTTTGACTGCGTTTTACCTGCGTTTTTGACACGCTTAATTTAAAATAATATTTTATTGATATCCGGACCTATCTCCGCGTCCGACAACCGGATGTAATAATTTCTTATGTTATTAACGTTTTCTTTCTCAAGTTTTATATAGCATTGTTGATTTGAATTGGCAAATAGAGAAGTAATGTGTAATTAATATTAATAAAGCATAATTAGCCAAAGAGAGTTGTTTTTTTAGTTGAATCTTTTATTTTTTCTGTATAGAGAAAGTGAGGTGAGGCAGGTTATCATAACGCATTGTCAAATTTGTAGAGGGAGGGAACAATCATAATAGATTAAATTTTGTATAGCAAATGCATTGCCCTAAAAATTATTTTTGAGCATCTTAAAATGAAAAAAAAATGTTGGCTCAAAATATTTTGATTGAATTTTTTATTAGAATTTATCGTGTATCCGTTAAATTTATTTTGAGATAAATAAAATAGAAATTATAATTAATTATATTATAATAAATCCAATAATAAATGGGGAGTATTATATTTATCTTAATAAATCCAATAATTTTAACCTAATTTTTTATTAGAACATTTTGACTCCAAATTTTTTTCTTAGAAAAGCAAATATTGTTTTCAAAATGAGAATGAAATGAAAAATTTTTGTTAAGATATATTGATATAAATTGTATGAGGATGAAAGCTATTGGTTGGAGATGTTAATAAATGATCTAATCTGACATCTCAATCGAAACAAGATCGAAAAAAATTTGAGTTTAAATTAACTTTATTAAATATATGGGCCATATTGGGTTGACCTAAAGAACCCAAAATCAACTTGATATTGACTCGTTACTATTTAGATTTAGGCTAGCTAGTTGGTATTTGGTCGAGTTAGATGAATTCAAACGGGTCATGTTTGGGTTAATAAAGTCATGTTGATAAAAAAATTGTATGATTCGTATGACAAATCGAGTTTAATGTGTCAGATTTGAGTAAAATATTTTTACCTATATAATAATGAAAAGGATTTGGGTCAAATATATTCAGGTTAGCTAAATTTGGGGTCTAATCCAAACACAACTTATCAACTCAAATCGATCGACAACCCTCATTATTGGATTTGCATTGAATTAGTGCAATATAAACTTCACTCAAAATAAATCTAAAAAATTTTAAGTTCATTATAATATAGTTTATATTTGAATATCTTGACATAATTGAAATATTAAAAAAAAAAAAACTCATACGAAAGGTAAAAACTTATAAAAAAACGACAGACAATTTTATATTAGAGTAATAAAAAATTTTCAATGCTATTAATCTGGTTGAGAATATTACAAGATTCAGCATTTAAATGGATTGATTAATCTGGTCTGGTTCAAAATATGCTCAAATAGTTTAAAAACAATATCTTATTAAAATAATCAAGAGCGGAACCCTTAAGTGCACAGGGCAATTACCCCCCTAAAAAAATTGAAAATTTGTTTATTATTACATAGATTTTTAGATAATTTGTCTCCCTCCAGCTTTTTTTTACTCTTATTATAGAAATATTTAGGCAATTGTCTCCCCTAAAAAAATTAAAATATTGTAATCTTTAGGCAATTGCGCCCCTTAGTAGAATTATACACATTGTGTATAAGGTTTATTACAAGGGATTTTAGTCAATTGCCCCTAAAAGTTTTATAATACTATGGTCTTTAGGCAATTGCCCCAAGCATAATCTGAAAAATCTCTGCACTTTTACTTATAAGTTTGTCCCTCCGAAAAATTAAGGCTGGTTCTGCCTCTGAAAATAATTAATTATTGTTGTATTAATTATAGAAGAGATAATTGAAAAGATCTCCAGTAAAAACTGAGATTTTATAATGGATCGAGCATAAGAAGAAAGGGAAGAACGACTATAAGAAGAAAGGGAAGAAATTATTTTTTTGGGGTTGGGCATTAGAGCGGTAACAACAATCACCCTCTTCAATATGTGCATGGCATAACATGCTGGAAACTCCATCAATATTCCACTCGATTCAAGCAGTTAGATTGGTTCATAACAGTTTTTTTTTTTTTAAACAAAAGGAGAATTTATTCCAACAATAAAGGAAAGATACAAACAAGCCCAACAACGAACAAAGCAACAGATACATGCCAAAAAAGCCACGTCAAAACAACAGACATAAAATGAAAACACTAGAATAAAAGCCAGCCGGGCTCAATTAATGGTGAACTTTCTGCAACCACCCAAACCGTAGGCAGGGGCCATCCAGAGGAGGAAACAAACATCAAACCATACAGATGAAGTCACAGATATGAAAGCATGGCCTCACATCTCAAACTAAGGCCACCAAGCAGACTACAAATACCTATCACCAGTGGTTGCCAACAAGGCAAGTCGTCGGGATGGAGAGCAGAAAACAGCCTCATCATTGCCCAAACCATATAAACCCCCAGCACCACAATCCAAACCAACAAAAGCCAACCAAAATGTCAAACAACCAAAAAGAGAAATCAATACACAACACCAACCGTGAATACGACACCCAACCGGAACAACAAGCCCCAAGTTATTGGCTCATAACAGTTCAAGTTCCAATGCACTCAAATTTGGCTATATTTTAAGCTTTGTAAACGTACATTACACCATAATAATCATTTAATAACTAGAATTGTATTTGATTAATCAACTCTCTTTGAGTACTTTGAAATTCATTCATTGCACCAAAAGATATGCCTAATCCTATAAAAAAATTTTAAGATCACAACATACATAGCTTAAAATATAAAGTTGGAACTGTCCCATTACTATTAACACATGAATTCAAAATCAGTCAAATTTTCAAATGGTCTTCAAATAATCTTGAGTAATATTCATAAGAGCAAAAATCAATATAAGGGCAATTTTCCATGCATGTCAACACGTACGTACGTGAATGATTCCACTCATACAGCTAATACCAATCAATAAATAATGAAAAATATAAGATTGATTCGATCGTATATTCTTCGATCTGCAAAATACAAACTAACTCCCAGATTTTGTTGTCCCTTTCAGACAATTCTCTGAAGCACTTTGGATCGATGTTCAATAACCGACTTTGTTCTATACATAATACATGCATGTTCCCAGGCCTTGACTCTCTCTCTCTCTCTCTCTCTCTCTCTCTCTCTCTCTCTCTCTCTCTCTCTCTCTCTCTCACTCATACACACTCTCTCTCTCTCTCTCTCTCTCACTCATACACTCTCTCTCTCTCTCTCTCTCTCTATGTCAACAGTCAGCCACATGCCATGCAGAGGATCTCTTCTCTCTCTCTCTCTCTCTCTCTCTGCGTCAACAAGCAGCCACATGCCATGCATGAGTACGTATTAATAAACTAATCGTAAAGTAATTAATTAAGCTTATGGAATCCAGTTTTATGTGCGGGAAGTTATTTTAATTAAGTTTGATTAACAGTGCTGCATATATCATTCATTGCATGTGCTAATTTTTAATTAGCTCTAAATTATTTTCTGAGCAGACAGTTAAATGGAGGTCAGAGAATGGTAGACTGCTGGATGAAGAGTTTTAATTAATTCATGAAAAGTCAGTAATTGTAGGCTGGGAGACCTAACCGCTTGAACAGATTTCTTTAAACAAAAAAAGGAATTAGATTAGAATTAAAGGTTGAAAGAGACCTGCGCTTTGATTAGAATTAAACATTGAAACATCAGTGTTGGACTGATATCATCCAAAAATTCAATCATTCAAATATTAATCTCAATTATATTTTTAATTGAAAATTTTTAAATTTAATTTAATATGGATCATGAAGTTGATGATCAGAGGGCCAAGATCGAATTATCTTGAGGCCAATTAGCTTGATCTTTATATGAATATATAGAATAGCGGGTTAGATTTAGGTCTAATGGAACCCAAATTCAATAAACAAATCAAAATGATGGGAACCGACCCGGTGACAACTCAAATGACCAAAATCTGACCCAATAACCTATTTTATTTAAAACATTTTTTTATATATCTTATCAACTATAGAGTTTAGGTAACTTGGTCAAAAAATAAGAAGATTACACAAACAAGCAAAATAATTAAAGAAAAAAGTTAGTTTTTGATCAAAATTCGGTTTGCGGTCAACAAGAACTTGGCATGTTTAATAAATTAAAGGGTTAGAATTTCGAACCCGACCCATTTATTAAACATGCTAACTTGAATCCGATTTTTTTGGATTAAGACATTTTTCGACACCCCTATGGCTATTCACACTCATTTCAAAACCGCTCAGACACAATTGTTTATTTTTATAAATCTCATAATCAGTTTAATTTCCTTCTTGTATAAGCTCTAATCAACTGATCATTAAGAAGATTACTAGTCATAAGACAACTAGTGATGACAAACTAAAATCATATAGCTAATTTGAGCATTAATTAGTCGAGTCAAATTAATTGACCAAATGGTCAATGAGCCCTTGCTCAGATCTGATTGAGTCGAATAAGTCCAGTCAACATAGAAAGCTGAGAAATAGATTCCTCTTCCTCTCATAGCTAAGCAAGTGGGGATTCTGAAATTAATTAGAGCGTTGAAGCCAATCCAAACAGGGAAACATGAGATGGAATGTGAGACAGAATATTATGACGTAATAGATGATGTAATTAGTTATAGACACTAATTAACATTAAATAAATGACTTGCTAAATTTGTGTAATTTCTCTCTCTTTTTCATATATAGGCCACAGTAGTTTTCTAATTTTCATTAGTTGAAATGATTATTCTTTGTTAGCAAATTCCTTGCATTAATTAATTGTTGACCAGTAATTGACAATTGAGGTTTGGTGTTCAACATATTGTTGTTAAAGGAATGACATGAGGTAGCTTTGATTATTGAATGGTAGGTATTGATTAAATTTAATTTTAACTCAAAATTTAATTCTATGGATGATGATGACTAAATATTCATTATTTTTATGTAAATATATTTTTCATTTATATGATATCCATTTAATTTTTTTTTACTATTGCTCTATGATTCATCAATTATCATGTGTTAAGAGCCCACTTTAAAAGAAGGCTTAGAATGGAGAGAAAGATAGAAATACATTGCTAGAAGAGAAAGCATTGAAAGTAGAGTATAATATTGTGAATATAGTTCAAGCATTGCAACCGCATATGAGAAAGGTAAAAGTTTATGCGATGCATAACTATGAACTATTTATATATAGATAGGAGAAGGATTGGATGAGCTAGCCACAATTAATAGAGTACATGGGTGACTAAATGTGTAGTTGTGGTTAGGAGGTGATGATGTTGTTGTCAGAAATAATGCATGCTTTATTTGTCGACTGTGGAGTGGCATTATTACCTCCAATAAGGTGATAACCCATTGTTGAATTGCTAGCTTGAGACATAGGTCAATGGTAGATATGGAGAATTTGGAGTTCAATTGGAGATGATATGCTCGCATGTAAAGTGAAAGTATATTTCAATATGTTGGACCCAACTTAGAATTTGTGATTAATAGTAAGCATCATGGCAAAGGCATTGTTGTAGTGAAGAGGTGTGAGAAGGTTTTGAGGAACCTGCAAATCATTAAGTTGTCAAAATCATATAATATAGGTTCCTACAAATGCAAGCGATCTATATTTAGCGTTTTTGAAAGATCTGACAACTTTAGAGTGCTTTTTAATTAACACTCTAAGAGATAAGAGTTTTACATGAAAAAGTACATAAACTAGAGGTGAATTTCAAGTCAGGGAGGTTGTTTGTCCAATTTAAGTAAGAATATGAGTGAAGTGTGATGTGTCCATGATGAATTGGTAAGTTGTAGCTTGTTATGCCTTTAATTTGAATACTTACCGGATTATGGTGACTCGCGATTGCGAAAATGGGATTTCTTTTACATTGCCACAATAGGAGTTACACATTATGTGTGGATAGGTGTTCTGGCAGGACGACATGCATAACTAACTTAGGGTTCTGAAAGCGCAGTGCGGAGCTATCATAGGGTTCATACCTCAAACCAAGCGCCGACAACGGGATGGCGAGGTCGCAAGAGAGGTAGATGGCAAGGCCGGTTGACTTAAAAGTTGAAAGAACAATTTTGTTTATAGCGGGAGTTAGGGTTGCACTACAGGAAAATTACTTATTACCGGCGGAATTTTCCGGCGGCTTTCCGGCGGTCAGTTTTCCGGCGGATTTCCGGCAGTTTTTGACGGCTTATTTCCTACAAAATTTTCCGGCGGCTTTCCGACGGATTACCGGCGGCTTCTTTAAATAAATAATATTGGCAATAAGATCATATTTACAAAATTGGCATTTCGGTTAGTTTCTTGGATTCTACACGGAGAAACCACGTTCGAATCTCACCCTCACCGCGCGCAGACGCGGCGACGTGCGGATCGCGTAGCGCGGGGGAGGCCTGGCGGGGGAGCGCGGGAGGGGCGCGGGGGAGCCTGGCCGAAGGCGGGATTCAGGCGCGGGAGCGGGGTCCCGGCTGGCCGGAGCTGTTTTTTTTTTTTTAATATTTGACCGGCGGTTTAAGACCTCCGGTAAGCCGCCGGACAAACTTGCCGCCGGAAAAATCCGCCGGAATTTATTTTCCTACGCGATTTTTACCGGCGGCATTTAAACCGCCGAAAAACTGCCGCTAAATTACAAAACCGCCGGAAAATGACCAATTTCCGCCGGAAATTGCCGCCGGAAATGAGTGATTTTCCTATAGTGTTGGGTTGGGTCTATTCCAGGTCATTCTCGAGTTTTCAGGCCAACTTAAACCTGACCTGATTTTTGAAATGGGTCAATTTGTTGAACCCGAACCTAATCCGTTTAACAAATATGTTGACCCTAACATGGAATTTTTCGGTTGGGTTTGGGTCAGATTTTTGGGTTGTGTCAAATATTAACACCCCTACTCAAGTGGTTAAGAGTCATGTATGTTGTGCAAAAGGTAAAAAATGACCTTGGGTATGTTCATGTGGGAGGGGACCACTAACTTGCTATTTTAGGCTATACTAGAGGTTGGGATCAGCTTAGAGGATGTTTAAGGTGATTTTGAATTAATTTGGGGTATTTATATCAGATGGTTTGGAGGGAAATGAAGGATTTGGTGAGAGTTGACCATTTGAGCATATTTGGGAATTTGCATTTGACATGTTTGGGATTTTTTTGATTGTTTGACTAGTCAATAGGTCAAGGCTAACTGAAATGAGTCTTAGGGAAGTCTTGCATGCTGTTGAGGTGGATTCCATGGGGGTTGAAGCAAGAATGTTGATGTTTGAAGGGTGGGTTGAATGTATGTATAAGTTTGACCATTCTTGGTGAGTTGACTAGGTCAAACTCATCAAGGTTTTGACTCATAAAAGGGTTTGAGTGTGTTTGAAGCATGCAATGAAGTGATATTGAGGGGTTGAGGAGTTTAATTTGAGTGTATGCAACGGGTTAACCCAAACTGACTTGGATTGACAAAATCTATGGTTCAGTTGACCAACTCAATTATTGACTAGGTTGAGGTGACTAGACATGTCCAAATCATTGAGTTGAGTTTAGAGGAGTTTAGTGAAGTTCAGGAAAGATATGGGGTTTGATTGTAGGTAAGCAGAGTGCTTGATCAATCATGTTAGGTTGGGCTAGCCAAGCTGGGCAAACAGGTCAATCATTGTTAAAGGGTCTAGTGATGAAAACTCTGATGTATGGAGCTCCCAATGAAATGCTTTGGAGAATGACTGAAGTTAGGAGGTCAATGTATTGAGAAGGCAGTGTATTGGGTCAATTGATTGTAATGCAAGATTATTGATTTTCTAGATGATTGAGGTTCATGATTGCTAATTGTTCGGGGGGACTGAAGTTCACGGTGACAATAGTTCAGGGTGATTGTAGTTCAGATGGTTGAAATTCAGATGACCTCAGCTAGAAATGAGGTCAACAAACTACAATGACCCATGGAACTATAAATAAATCTCACAAATCATTCAATTCTTGTCGGCTAAATCCTTGACTTTAATACAAATGATTATGAAGTATGATCGAAAGGCCAGGGTCTAAATTACATTAAATATACTAGTGATCAAATTCATTTTTTGACACAAAAGCTTAAGATCATGTTTAGGTTTTTTTTTTCTAATAGAATCAATTTTACGAATAATCATTATTTGTTGATTTTTTAGCATTAGATCTATTTTGAGCAAATTATAATTCTTAACTTTCATTCACATCATTTTTTTATCTTTTAATTTATATATTCTTGACAACACTACCATGTATTTGTTACATGTAATAATATTGGCAGCAAGAGAGAGATAGAGTTTGACATCTTAGTATTGTATGAAAATCTAACACATTGATAAAAGATGGTCACAAGAGACATCAAAGTTTTTACATTAAAAATATACTTGAGCCAGCTACAAATGATGCCCTTTCTCATGATTGGGGAAGATATTAATATAATATACTATACATCTAGTGTATTAAATATATTTTATATATGGTTGAAGTTGGAAGCGCTAGGTGGTATGTAAGTTATCTTTAACAGATCATTTGTTGTTTGTTTTGACATTTTTTAATTAAGGGGAGACTAGAGATCAAAAAGTTTGGCATAAACATTGGAAGTAACATCCAGAGTCAAAGTTGGTGTTAAAGACCTACATCGGCCTTAGTGGTGATGACACTGTAGAAGATAGCAAGTGAAGAAGTCTGCGAGCGTTGGTGTAGCCAGAAAATAATAGTCAAAGGACCATAGTCCCGCGGTAGTGGTTAGAGGACCGTAATCAAGTGATCCTGGATGAAGAATCGTGAGTGAAGAACCGTAGCAGAGCGATGGTTGTCAGAGAAAGTAGTTTGAAGACAGGGGTCAAAGATCCAAATAAATTCAAACTTTAGGCACACAACCCTAAGAGCCTTTAGAGATGAAGTTTGAATTTACTCGCCTGAAGAATAGGATCAAAGTTCATCTCATGAGAAAAAATTAACTTCTAAAGGATTAAAAAATTAGTAAGTGGGAGACTTTAGATCTCTTACCAGAAATTTTCACACACAACATAACATTAATCTCACTTTTACCAACGACACGCTAGGATATTTTCCCATAGTGTAACATACACCACATACTTTTCAAATGTATTATTCCAATTCTCATACAAGTAGAATTTAAACTTTAAGTATGGTAAAAAATACTTAAAAAGTGTTACAAATATTCATATTTTTGTCACATTTTTAACATTTTGCTTATATTTTCGAAAAAAAGTAGGAATTGGTTGCTTATAAAAAATGAGACATTATATTCAATAAGACTATGACTAAATACTTATATTTAGTCACATTTTTAAATCATATAAATAATAATCAAAATTTTCCCAAAAAAAAAAAAACAAAGTGTGAAGCCATGCAAACTCACATAATTTTAAAATTAAAAATGTTTGGTCATTAAAAATGTGGGCTCCATATGTATCAATTGCATACTCATACTAATTAATAGTACTTAAGACCTAATCAAATTATATGTGCACAAAAGTAAAAAAGTCAAAGTAAATCTTCAAAGATATTAAGAGAGAAGCATTATAAGCTAATGCATAGCATTTGAGATTGAGGCCAAATCTACTTATATTGACTATTGTTACATATTGTCCCCATGATGCTATGCCATTGATTCCAAATCTTCAAAGATTACTAGCAAGCAATAATAGCCCTTTATTTTAGAAGGATGATCTGCCCTACTTTTAGGGGATTTTGCCTAATTAAATGCTGAAAAAGGCCTTAATGATTTGTTAAATAAATAAGATTGGAAGTCTCACATGCTTCATTTAACAGTAGATGAGAGCCCACATGGCAAGCAAATTTTACATGTCAGAAACCAAATTGCAAAGCACAATCTGGTCTGCATTTTTTAAATTCCATTGAAGCATTTCTTAAAGCTCAAAATATTAAAAGGCTAATTTAGATATCCTCATAATTTTTAGAAATTGTTATTGAAGTCTCTTCTGTGTGAAAGCTTTGTATTTGGTCATGTGCTCTGCTAATCAAAGGGGTCTGTTATAATACTAAGGTTTCGTTTGAGACGGCTTTCTTACTGCTTCTTGAAGCAGTTTTTTTGTATAAAAATTTTAATTTTTTACTTAAAAACTGTTTTAAGAAGTAGTAAGAAAGCCTAAATCATTTCTTTTCTCAATGAACAATTTTTAGTGTTTTTTTTTTCATTATTTGATGTCTCTGACACACTGTGGCTATAAGCAATTGATGCAGAATCATTTCACTGTAACAACAAATAACCCTTTCATGCTTAAGCTTGACTCACCATTTTCTAACAAACTTACCTCCTTTTTCATCCTTTTCCACAACAATAAGAAATTCAATATAGTGTACTTTATAAAGTTCACTAAGCTCTTTTTTTTTCCATTTCATTTATTGGATTATTTAATACAATGAGCAGATGGTAAATCAAATCAAGCTATGATTATGAAGTTTAATTAGTTGGAAGTTTGATTAGAAAACTGATATAAATTAACAGTTTTGGACTTTTTTTTTTGTCAATTTCAAGTAAAGCTGAAGGATTAAATACTTTAAAAAATATTTCATAGCCTGATAACTTGGTGATGATAAAATGCATTTAAGAAGGCCATATTTCCATGATTTCATTTTCATCGAAAATCAATTAGAAAACACATTTGATTTCCTCAACATTTATAAAAAAACAAATAGTTCCATGAGCTTTATAAAGAAAAAACTGTGATTAAACACTCTGGAACATGCCAGACTTTGAAATTCAAAAATTATAACTATCTTCAGAAAAATAATCCAAATCAGAAAGTGTTTAACTTGATTATGAGATCATGAAGAGACCAAGGCATGCAATGCGAAGAAGAATCATACATGCATAAAAAAAAATTCTTTAAAGAGTTAATTGCGAGTGCAGCCTTTGAGAAGAAAAAAAAAAGAGCTGTTGACATTCTTTTTTGACCAACTGTTCCTATAAAATGACCAATTTGAATCCTATTTAGTTGATAAAGTGATAGACAGCAGGCCGTATAAAATAAAAGAAAGTATAAAGACTAAACAATAAGCAGATATACATTAAAAAATTTTGAATCTTTAATGATCACCTCCTCAGGAATCCAATGAAAAGTGAAAAAAGTCGAAATTTTCCCGTATCTGCAATTCATTCCCGATATTTTCGTAATCGAGTAGGCAGAGTGCTCTCTGCGTTTAGCTCTCAGTGGACAGTCAGAAGGCTTAAAGAACAATAAATGGCGCAATAAAAAGGAGCGAAAGGAGAAGAAAAAGTAAAGAGGAGGGTCTAATTAGAAGTTTATTCGCCCGCTTCTCTCTCCTCTTTGTTTTTCAGAGTGTAGAGTAGAGAAGAGATGGGTTGGTTTGAGAGATGAAAGCTTTGTGAATACTGATTAGAAGGCTGTCGTCGTTGGATTTGTGGTTTCTTCTTCTTTTTCGTTTTTCTAAAACTGTTCGCTTTTAGTTTGCGTGGTTGTTTGTTGTTTTGCCGGGAAGACTGACAGGGAGCAGAGAGCAGCTGTTCTCTATTGAGAGAGCATGATGGGGTCTCTGCTGCTGATATAAAGAACGCCAACTTACAAAGAGTTAAAGACAATCATAGAAGGCAATGCCATGGCTTCTAAGGTGGCTTTCATCGCTTTTTCCCTCTTTTAAGAGTCCTGTCTTATTTCTATAAGCGCTGCTTCTGTTGCTCTTGGCGTTATTCTCTTGGGCATCTTCTCCATTTTCTTGTGACCGGAGGCTTTCCTTGTGTTTCATCTTTTTACATGATAGAGTTCTTCATGCATTCTTAGTAGCTTCGGCTTCATCATCCTTCTCTTCCCCTTTCTTCTCCTTTTGTTTCCAGGTCCGTTTTCCTCTACTCTCATTTTTTCATTTAGTTTTTTGGTAGCTTGCAAATCACCTTAACACATTGGTCGACTTTATTTTATTAGTTTGTACGCTCTTGAAAGTTGGTTTTGCAAGTTGATGAGATTCCTTAAGCATATGCTGTTGATTTTGTCAATCGACAATCTACTCTCTTGTTTGAAAAATAAAAACATAAATAATGAAAAGATGCTCTCTGTCTGTGCTTTCAATGTGTTCTCCTTCTTACTTCGAGGTGTTGTTTTGCTTTTTTGCAGGAGATGGGACTTTGGAAGTTAATTGAAGGAATGTGGATGTTGGGGCTTGAGCCTTGAATGATTAAGAGTTGGATCTTGAAAAAGTTTTTAAAGAAAATCAAATCAAATCTGATGAAAGCAAATCGTATTCAATAAACACATGGAGTAATGTTTACGGTGTCAGTTTAGTGCTTGTGGTTGTCTCCCTCATTATTTTTGTTCGCTGGCCTACACAGTGCATCTTTTTCATCCATCAGTCCTCCCTCTGATTTCATATCTTCGGTTATCTGCTAAGAAAAGTTGAAGAGACGTTTCTTCTGTCTGCTTTTGCGTTTGCGTTCAGTTGAAGAGTTTCAATTCATCCAATCTTGTCATAGTGTTGGTGAAAGCGAGTGTGTTTCAATTTGAGAAGATGAAGTTTATGAAGCTTGGATCGAAGCCTGATTCCTTTCAAACAGATTGCAATGACAATACGTAAGAGTTACTGAAAAATTAATCTTGAATCAGGTTCTGAAGCATTTTTCTTTTGTTATCATGATCAACGGAAATTTCTATGTTTTTCACTGGCATAATCTAGCTACCTTCCATTCCTGTGTGTAGATGGTTCTTTGGAGATTTATAGAGCAAAATATATATTTTTCCCATATGTTTGGCAAAGTAGACTTCTAATTTTCTTCAGCTGGTATCTACAACTGGTTTATGGAAAATTACTCAAATGATTTTCTTCTGAGGGTTTTAGTACTTAGATATAAACCTTTAATTTTGTAGATTTTCTTCTCTGGATTTAAAAAAAAAAACTAATCTTTTATTGTGATTGCTACACCATCAAATGATTGATTTGCCTGATAAGTTTGTTATAATCATCATCATTATTAATATTATTAACAGCATGTGATGATCAATATTACTTCACAATTTGGTATTTGTTATAGAAAAATGATGTTGGATGCATAGTTGCTTTGCTAATAATGAGAATGTCTTGTCTTATTCTCTATATTGTTTTGCTGCATCTGTTAGTTCACATTTGACCTTATTTATGTTAAATGCTGAATGCAATTTTTCTTAGTGCAAAATAAGCATAGGAAAACTCTTGGTGTAAAAGTTACTTAAGAAAATAGTAATTTAAACTTTCAATGATGCATTTTCTATGCATAGTTTTCTGGAGCATCACATTTATTTATTTGTAGTAACTTACTTTATGTGAACTTAGGCTTCGTTTAAGACAACTTTTTTACTGCTTCTTAAAACAGAGCTGCTTTAAGAAGCAGTAAGAAACCCGTCCCAAACTAAGCCTTAATTTTTTTATCATTCTATTAATTTTATGATATTTTATTAGTATTATAAGTTAAAATAATATTTTAATCACTCATTTCATTAATTTAATATTATTTTTATATTATTAAAAGAAAAAAAAATCTTATATTCTACATATCCTTTAAATTGGAGCTCCATTCCCAACCTTTTTAGGTATAATTAAAAAACTAATCACTACTTCAGAACACTTATAATGACTCAAATGAGCTTTGAGTTCAAACATAAAGATATGTAGATTTTTTAAAACAAGTACAATTTAATAAATCAACAACTTAATAATTTAATTCAAAAGAAGAAACTATGATTGGAAAGTTCTAACTCATGGGCAGAGGGCTTTAATACAAGTTTTGATTCTACAAAAGTTAAAAATCACTGAATAAGTAGCTGTTCGCTCTTGTCCTATTTGCAGATTGGTAAATTGCTTAGGCAGCTTTCTACACTTTTTGACCTGTTTCGATTTGATCGCTTATTCTTGTTCATTTGCCATACTTTCCTTTATCAATAACAATATTGTAAAAGCTTCAAGAACGAGACTTTTTGCTGTAGTTTTTTCATATCTTTGTTTTTCAGACAAACTTATTCGACATTTTTTATTAGAATATAACTTTCCTGCTGCTAATTAGAAATTTCTGTTGTGAAAAATAACTCTGCATTATCATATTTGCTTATGTATAATAGCTATAATAAAATTTGTACCTGACTTTTTATTTATTTATTTTTCTTGTAATAATTCTACAACTATTTTTATATGCTGTTGCAGTCTCCTCAAACGGATTTTAATAAATCTATTAATAATTGATCACATCCATGAAAATCTTTGGCCAAACATTTCAAGCCATCTTCATAACTGCAATATCTTGTTTTCATTTTCTTACCATATTTTCTTGGAAACTAAACATACCCAATTATTATTTCTGCTGGAGTAATAATGGTATCAACTATCTTTTTAGGCTGAATCATTCAAAATAATGTTTTTTGAATTTAAATTTCTACATTATATGCCATGAATGATACTTAATTTTATTGTTTTGTATCTTGAAAAGATTAGAGAGAGTAGCTCCAATAGAGTAGAGAGAGTCGCCTTTTAGATGGTTTAATCACATAAATGCATTAGAGTTGACCTATGTTAAGAAAGGTAGAGATAGATCTAAAATGACTTGATTAGAAAATATTAAAATGATTTTTTTATTTGATTTAAATGAGAATTTGACTCTTAACCGTACATAATGGAGAAAAAAGATTCATGTAGTTGACCCTGCATAGTGGGATAAAGGCTTGATATTGACGTTGTAGTTATATCTTTGAAAAATAGTTGGATGTATTATTGATTAGATCTCAGCGATTTATTGTTTTCATCTTTGATGATAAATAAAACAATTCGTCATGCTTGAAATTTCCTTTGATTATCAAAGGTGTAACTTGTTAGAAAATAGGGAAAATTTATTCAAAACATATGTAGTGAAAAAGAATAAAGAATAGATGAGTAGAGTAACATTAAAAAAATAAGAATTTTATGTACATCAAAAATAATTTTAAATATATATTTAAAGGCATATGCATATGCAAATAAATTTAATAAGAATATATAGTTGTCGGATTACCACATCATACAACTTTATTTGTTGCTTATGGTTTATGCTTTACACTTAAAATTTTGCTATGATGTAAGACTAAAAACATGTGGGAATTTAGCATAAGAGTTAAACTATGAAATCGTTTGGGTTGCGAATTTGGGCTGATAATGCGTATAATTTATAAAAGTTTCGAACATAAATTTTTTATATTATAAATTTATATATTATATTATTATTTTTATTTAAAATTATATTTATATTTATACATTTATATAATTAAACTTTAAACTTTTTAAATTTTAAAACCGATTTAATATGCATATAATTATATTTGTAATATATATATATATATATATATATATTATATAGTATATAATATATATATATTTACATTAATGGTTAATCGACTTCTTAATAACCTTTATATTAAACCTCTACGAGCTTGTTCATGAACTTATCAAAGTAGTTATATATCTTTGTTAAGATTTTAATTGATACATAATTATATATTATTCTTAAATAATTTAGTATTTATTACATCATCCAGTTCAACCGGGGTCGAAGTTCAACCTTACTTCGACCCGGTTGAACCATTGAACCATGTTCCGGTTCTTTGTTCGGTCCGATTTTCACAACCTTATAGTACTAAAAAATGGTAAACTATGTGTAAAGGGTAATCACTTTTCCCAAAGGGCTACACTTCTCTCTAAAAAAAGAGCTGTTGTTTTCTTATATAAAGCACATCTATAATCCTTATCAAATGGAATTTAGTGTTACTTTTTTTTTTTGGGTGGTGAAGATTGGAGAGAGAAAGGGAGAGGGAGAGAGAGGGAGAGGGAGAGGGAGAGGGGGAGACCTTAGAAAGAGTTGTTCTTTTCAATTAGGCAGGGTTCTTGACATGGCCTGTTATGTTGGATTCCTTTTAAATTTGTTTCCCCTGATTATTTAATACCATTTTAAAAATTTAGTTGTCAAATTCATTAAGTCAGGTTTTATAGAATCCACTATTGAATTTCTTTAATAACTTCACTTTCTTGGCATATTGTCTGAACATGTGTTAGTCCGCTATTTACATTAAATGCCCAACTTTAATGAAAGGAACTGTTCCAGAAATTCTTCTTATTTACTTCCCTTGATAGAACGGTTTAAAAGTAGGGACTTAGGCAACATATTAGTGTTTCTAAAAGCTTAAGCTAACAGGTGTAAGGCCTACTATTAATATATGAAAAAGGTCAACTTTTATGCCACTTATAATGTGAAACTATTTTTCACTTATATGCGTATCTTAATAATTATGGGATAAAAGCTTGTTATTGTTATGTATCTTAATAATCTCTCCCACATAAGATCTTCTATTCTAATATTACTTGCTAGAAGGATGGAGCGTGGGCACCCAAGTTGAGACTAATATACTTATGAATGGACGCCCATCTACTTGAAAGCTTAAGCCAACAGGTAAAGACCACAATTAGTATATTAGGATCTTGCTCTTGCTCCATTGTTGATATAGGTCTATTTTTTGTTCTCATGTGTATCTTAACATTCTAGTGAGCCTACACTTGAAATCCAAATGATTTTTTAGCGATTGGCTATTATGTGCCCAGCAGTTGATGAAAATAAATTCTAGAGTATATGTGCTGCAGTCTTTGCTTTCATTCAGACTTCTCATTATTGTTGTTTCCTAGCTTTTGTTTTTAAACTCTTAATGCTCTTCTTAAATGTTCACATTCCCTATAGTCTTTCCTTCTCTTCTTTGTTTAACATAACATATTTTCAGATGTTTATAAAGGCTTCGTTTGGGACGGTTTTTTTCTTGCTTTTTAAAACAGCTTTCTAATACAAAAATTTCTTGAATTTGAATTTTTTTACTAAAAAGCCGTTTTAAAAAGTAATACGAAAGTTGTCCCAAACGAAGCCTAAAACTATTTTCTGGTTAATATCGGTTTAAATAAAGCATCTGTCATTGTAGGTTTGTGGCAACTGAGTTGGCAAGTGACATCATTGTTAAAGTGGGAGATGTCAAGTTTTTTCTGCATAAGGTGATGCCAGTATCTATACTGAGTTTTTTATGTTAATTAATTGGGTTCGTTGAGATAAAATCATTTTTCTTGAATAAATTGCAGGTATCAATCATGTTGGTCTTTTTAAGTTACTCCCATGTAAAGAACAATGCCACAAGGATTTAGTAGGCGAAATATTTAGAGTAAATCTGAAAGAAAGTCACAAGATCTCAGAATACATAGAGATTTTATGTGTTTCAAAGATTAATTCTTCTACACCCACCATTACATAAATTTGACCATATTGTGCATGTTTCAATTATAGGAGGTGATGCCCTTAGAATAATAGTAGGCTAGTGCTGCCATAAAATAGTATAAAAGAAATGGTCATTACCCAATGAGTATTATTGAAATGTACCTTCACAATATTTTGTAGATTTTATTTTGTAAGCGCCATATCCATATGTAAAATAATAAAAAAAAAATTAAGATTTATATGGTTAGGCCAAAATAATTCTATTTTTATGAGAGAGGAGAGAGAATATAATTTACTAAAAAGAAATTATAAAGTGCTTATAAATAAAAGGGGCACATGAAAACATTCTTTTCATGCTCACTAGAAAAACAGAACCATCAAATCTCTCAAGAATAAAAGAAAAGAAAAACATAATGGACAACTAAAACAATTTACCAATACAAAAAATTACCCACTTAAAATTTTCTCAAAATGATTCTTTTCCCACATATATGATGGTATCCTTTCTTTCTTCTTTAGCATTCCTTTGCCTAATTCTCTCTATTTGTCTTTCACGTTCATAATTTATTGAACTTCACTCACTAGTTAGTTTCTCAAGCCATAAAATCCCTATGCCACATAAATGTTCTCGGCCAAATTCTCTTTTCTAAAGCCATGGTTATGCCTTTCGCTTTCTTTTGTACAACAATTGATGGATATAGACAACCCAAGGCACCTAAAACTCCACATGATTCTCTCTATTTGTCTTTCACCTTCATTATTTATTGAACTTCACTCACTAGTTAGTTTCTCAAGCCATAAAATCCCTATGCCACATAAATGTTCTCGGCCAAATTCTCTTTTCTAAAGCCATGGTTATGCCTTTCGCTTTCTTTTGTACAACAATTGATGGATATAGACAACCCAAGGCACCTAAAACTCCACATGATCATCTTTAATATCCTAAGTTGATAACTATGAGTGTTGTAGGTGGCAATTTCAAATTTTGATTAGGTTCAAAATTAAACCTAGTGGCATCAAAACTAACAATTTCATTACAAACTTTCAAATCCAATTTTATATTATAATCAAATAAACAATTTATTTGTATTTTAAAAATCACATATTTTAAATCTATTACTTATTCTAATCAAATTAAAGTCAAAATATTAACAAATATCTTATTGAATTAATAAAGTGACAATAAATTTTGGATCTCCTTGGTGATTTTTTTTTTTTTTTGTCTAATAAAGTTTTTCACTCTTTCAAAGCTCGAAGGGCTAAGCAACACATAACATTAGTAAGACCAAGTAATGTCTAAACTTAACAACCGTGGGGATATCTGAAGCATATTTATTGTTTATCCAAGTGAATCTATATAAACGTTGACGCTTCATCTATTATTAAACATTTGTACCCTTGAAGTGGTTGTTTCCTCTATTTGAATGTTGCATAATATCACCTCACACTGAGATTGACTGTACGATATGAGATCGATGCACTTAATTATCTCTTATAATCTAGCTCGTTTGTAGCTTCCTTTGTTCTGAAATCTATCTTACACTAATAAAAATTAATATTTTTTTTTATTTCCTCAACTTATGGTGTTCTAGCACAAATGTTGATTGCTAGAATCCTCCAACATAGAAAGTCAACCAAATCTTTTAGGATTTTAGCACCTTTTTTTCAACATGCAACCTTCATCATTGAGAGCACTTAAAGATACAGCATTCTTCCTAGGGTTTGGTTCATCTTGACTCCTGTGAATGTCTTAGTCATACCATCCTGCATTCTTCACTAAACTGCTAAACTATTGCACGTTGTGTTTTTTCCCATATAAATGTAGTCACCATTACATGGCTCATAAGCAGAAATGATTTATTATAAGGACACATGCAGGACAAACAAGATAAAGCTACAAAATATTTATCATTGCATCCATCTCTTGAAATTACCAAAGGAGCATCACTTAGATCCAAACATGAATAATTTGTGACAATATTAACATGTCCCTCTTTCCTCTTTAAAGTTTGATGATCTCTCTTAATGTGTGTTTGTTTTTTGTGTGTGTAGAAGTCACATTTATTTACCTGCCATGAGACTTATTTTTGCTATGATTTGAGGTAAACCTTTTCTCAAGAGGTCTCCTCGAACCAACAATCTCTCAATTGATTTTTTTACTCCTACACCGTTAAGCTTAGGAATCACAAGTTTAGAAGAAATGAATTCTTAATAGCATCTAAATGATGAATTTGACTCAATATTGACTCATGTTTAACACACCACACATTGCACTGAATCTAAATTGCATTACATAGAATCTATGATTTATGAAATATTCATATGGAGGGTGGCCGAATGAGATTTTGCATTGAAATTCATAAATATTGATGCACCACATTTATTAACATGAATAAGTTGAACCATTTAGGATTTACACCCTATTTATTTTAGGATCTACATAATCTTGAGACTCCATAAATGCGTGAAGTCTTATGTCCTTAGGTTGCATGTTTCACCCTAACAATTATATATCTATTGTTTATAGCAACAGATCTCTCTCACTCTCTCATACTTTTATGATCTTGGATCCTTAGTTTTTCATGGAGATTAAGGCTTCTTAGAGGGTTGATGGCTTAAAAGTGCAAGCTACAAGAAGAATTTTTTTTAAGGAAATATTGTTTATGAAGTTTTTTTTATTCATATCATTTTGTGTATGAAGTTTTTTTTATTCATATCATTTTGTGGCATGATGGTTGCATGTTTCACCCTAACAATCTTATAGGTGTAGGTTCATTGAAGCATGAAAATATGTCTTTTTTCTTTGTCACTTTATTCCTTTTGTATTTTACTTGTAGTTTCCTCATAATTTGCTTCTAGTGATATTTCAATATTAGATTTGGTTTTCTCATTACAATATAAGTTGATGGTATCTATACCATAGAATAAGGTGTTAGGCAACAATTTTAAAAATGAGAAGTAAAGAACACAATAGTATTAAAGTTACATCCACAACATTAACCATGATATCAATATTCATCGACTCTAACATTGTGATCAAACTTATTTAAAAGTAATGTATTAGGTATACCTTCTTACATGCATAGTGGTATATCTTTGATTTTGGTGAAGTTTATTAGTGAGGCTTTTAGTCCTATGCAAAGACTTTAATTTGAGCCACAAATCTTCTATAATTTGTTTAAGACCTATGTGATGTTAAGACTGATTAAACCCAGCCAACACATGATCTTTTTCAAATGAATTGAAACTAAGACTTTCAAATCAAGGGTTCAGGTTGCTTAGAAGTATAATATGATATTTCAAAATTATAAATACGCCGCTACAAATCACTTGAATTAAAATACCTACAGATGAAAATTTGCCAAATGATTTTTCCTACAATAAGAACATAATAAACTAGCTCATGAAATCTAGACTTAGGTAATTAAAGAATTATGATAATTATTTAATTACAAATAATAAAAATAAAAAGATAAACTAATTAATTAGAAATCTTTTTTCCACTATACTATGCAGAAGATGACTAAGAGAATCTTGCCACTAATCAAAATTTTTTGAATATCAATTGCAAAACAAATATAATAGCATTTGATTACTAAAGCAAGCTTAGTAATCTCCTTGCAAACTATAACAATGGCAAGCAAAAGCAAACTCAATATCACAAAAATCAATAACAAGCGTATATAAAACCCTAACGAAGAATCTTACAAATCTTGCAAACATAATCTTAACAAAACATATGCAAGAACATAAACATAGGTACAAGAATATGAATATGAGCATTTACGTGGTTCAGTACATTTGTGCCTATATCCGGGGAGAAAGAGGGCTTATCTTTTCATTAATTTGCACAATGCTTACATGAACATTAACAAGGTATAAATTTAGGTTAACTTTTGAAAACAAATACAAAATTTCTTCAAATGAGTTAGGAGTAATATCACTTGATTAAACCTTGCCAAATTAATGAAGAAAGGTTATTATTCTACGTGTGACCTTCCTCAATCAATCTCTTGCCAAACAGCTGATCGATGATGTTGCTTTAGCTTCCTCAACTTTCTTTCAAGAGGGGCTCTAAATGAGATAGAGATACTCAAGATCCTTACCTCTCTTCCCCTTGAAGCTTGTGTGCAAGTCTTCCTCCCATTCTCTCCGGGAATCACATGCAAGGCTTGGTCTCTTTCTCTTGTTCTTGATGCCCTTGATTTAACTTTCACATGCAAGATAGCTAGCATCTATGATGCACCGACACTTCTCTTCAAAGAGGTGTGTAGCGTCCTACAAGGTATACGATACGACATGCGTCCGACACTCCTCCAATACGTGTCAGATATGTCAAAAACATGTCCAATTAAAAAAATATAAAATACAAATTGGACACGCGTGTCTTAAATAATTTATGAATTATTTTAACTATAATTTCTTGTAATTAAATTTTTTTATTTATTTAAAATATAAAAATTATTATTATTTTTTTAATTTTAAATCTACAACACCAAATCAATCGCCCGCACTCAATACTCCATTCATCAAATATTCTCATTTTCATTTGTCTTTGACGGGTTGCGACTTTGGTTTCACAACAATGCCCGATGTCATTTGAACATCGACATATGATGTCATTACAACATCGACATCTGATGTCATTACAATATCGACAATTCAAAATTATCTCCAAATCAAAGTTTGACACTGTCTTGATATTGATGCTCGACGCTAGCAATTTCTACACCCACAACTTGATAGCTCATCTTTGTCTGATGTTTTTTTAACATTGACAACCAACCCCCTCTCAACATCAATGACAAACACCCTCTTGACATTGATACCTGATACTTACTGTATAACATAGATGTCTGACTGTCAACAACATTGTCTCCTCTCTCAATGCCTAATATACGACATTGATGCCTGACTCTCAACATCCTAATATTAATCATTTTAAGCATAAATTTTAGTTAAATGACTTATTATTTCTAAATTATTTTTAATATTATACTTATTCAATTTTTATTCACAATTTTTAAAATATAAAAGTTATAATATTGTGTCCAACTCATATGTGTGTCTTATATTTTCAATAATTGATGTGTCCCATGTCTGTGTCATGTCGTATTCATGTTCGTGTCTGTGCATCATAGGTTAGCATAGTTGTGAGAGCATATGTAGTTAAGTTAGCATAACGTGAAGTTCAGGTGCTTTAATGTTCCTCCTTATTCGATCTCTGACTAAATTATAATTCTTCAAATTATTCTGATCTTGTTGAGTAGCTGCCTCTTTCTGATGATCCTGAATGCTGATATTTGTCAGTATCAACTCCGCCTACAATTGATCTGTATCAATGCTCTATTGTAATTTCATTACATCATCAGTGTTTTCTTGCAATTTCAGTACATCATTAGTGCCCTCAGTAGTTTCCTAATTCCTTTTAGTAATATGACAAATCATCATTTTTTTGCTCATTAAAAATGACATCTCTGCTAATTATATACTTGGATTCATTTGTAAAGAAACATTTGTACCCTTTTACTCCCTCCAGATATCCTAAGAATATATCTTTCTTGGATCTTGGTTTTAGCTTTCCTTGATTCATGTGAATATACACGGGATATTCAAATATTCTTAGATTGTATAGTCTGCCATTTCCCTTGTTCTAACTTTCTCCGGAGTTTTGAGTTCAAGAGCTGTAGATGGACTTATATTCACCAAATACCAAGCAATATTAATTGTTCCTCCCTAGAAGCGCTTATTCATTTTTGCAAATGATAGCATACATCCGACCTTCTGTAACAAAGTTCTGTTAATCTTCTTAGCAATACCATTATATTGCAGAGTTATTCTTATAGTCTTATATCAGGCAATTCCATTATCCTTGCAAAATTTAGTAAATGAGATAAAATATCTACCTCCACCCAAAACTGAATCAGGAGTAGGTCCCAAAATATCTGAATGAATGTAATCGAAAATCTCTTTGATAATTTGTTTAGGATGACTGCAAGTCTACAACCATGCATAAAAATAGTTGTAGAGTTGTGGGGATATCAATTTTTTTTAAATAGTTGTGTATTATAAAATTTTTAACCTAGAAAAATTTCAGAAAATTTTCTTACAACTATCATACTCTAGATTTGATTGTAAAAGGCTTTTCTCATCACAAGAATCTCTGAAAAACATACAAAAAAGATGTTGTCAATTCTAGAATTGTGACATCTGTTTGATTGGGGATTAAACCTTATTCTTGAGCATGTCTTGACAGTAAAAGTTGGCGCGAGGGGTTGAGAACAAAAAGTTAGTTGTGTTCTTTCTCTGACAGACTCATGTGAATCTTTCCTTTTGCTTTTTTGGCCCAGAAAGATATGCTAAAATCATTTCTGAGTAGGTTCTAATGTATTAGTAAATGTAAATTCTTCATTGTTTTGATATTCTGATTCTAGTTGCCAATACTCTGTTTGGTAGTTATGTTCTAATTTGCTATTTGTTTTTTCCCTGACTGATGGATAATATCAGTTCCCCCTTCTCTCCAAGAGTAGTCTCATGCAAAAGTTGGTGGCAGCTGCTAGTGAAGAAACCATTGATGAGATTGAAATCCCTGATATTCCTGGGGGTCCTGCTTCCTTTGAAATATGTGCTAAGTTTTGCTATGGCATTGTTGTTACCCTCAATGCTTACAATGTGGTCGCCGTCCGTTGTGCGGCGGAGTACCTTGAAATGCTTGAGACAGTGGAGAAAGGAAATCTCATTTACAAGATTGAAGTCTTCCTGAGCACCGGCATCTTCCGCGTATGGAGAGACTCCATCATAGTACTTCAGAGTACTAGATCTCTGTTACCATGTTCTGATGACTTGAAGTTAGTAAGCCACTGTGTAGACTCAATAGCATCAAAGGCTTGCATGGATATTTCGAAGGTGAACTGGTCATACACTTACAGCCGAAAGAGATTCACATCTGACAATAGTCATACTAGGCAGCAATTGGTGCCAAAGGACTGGTGGATTGAGGACTTATGTGAGCTTGATCTAGATTTGTATTCGAGGGTCTTATCAACCATCAAAGCTAAGGAGAGAGTGCCAGAAAAGGTGATAGGAGAAGCACTGAGAGCTTATGCCTGTAGAAAGCTACCGGGATTTGGCAAAGGCAGTGTGACTGAAAGGAACAATGATATGAAAAGTGAGTCGATTGTAGAGGCTATTGTTGAGTTATTGCCATTAGAGAAAGGTTCTGTTTCATGTAGTTTCCTGCTCAAACTACTAGGAAGTGCAAGAATGCTGCATTGCAATGAGAATATTAAGAGAGATCTGGTGAAGAAGATAGGGAGACAGTTAGATGAAGCACATCTGTCTGATCTCTTGTTTCCTTCTAATGGAGATGAAGAGGAAAACGCAATTTATGATGTTGAAATGTTTCTGAGCATAGTGAAGGAGTTTGTAATGATTGAGAGAGAGGACCCAGGTCTTGTTTTTGATAGCACAAAGATAGCCGTTGGGAAATTGGTTGATGGATATCTGGCAGAGATTGCAAAGGACCCTTATCAGTCCCTGACAAAATTCATTGAACTTGCTAATATGGTATCAGCTGATGCAAGGCCAGTGCATGATGAACTCTACCATGCCATTGATTTATATCTGAAGGTAACTTTTCTTACTGAAAAGGTCTCTTCCATTAGGATTATCATCACCAATTTCTCCTTTAACTTTCTTTCTTAAAAATCACTGTAATATGCAGATTAAATGCTATTTCCAGAAAAGAACGCTATCATGATTTTTAAACATATAATTATCAAAATAGATGGTTTTTTTTACTGAATTATATGATTTGTTTGTTTCCTTCTACTGCGTGGAGCAGGAGCACCAAGAACTTAGCAAGGGTGAAAAAAAGAAGCTATGCAGGCTTATGGATTGCAAAAAACTTTCTTCAGAGGCCAGTGCTCATGCTGTTCAGAATGAGAGCCTTCCATTGCGTGTGGTAGTGCAGGTCCTCTATTTTGAGCAGTTAAGAGCAGCTCTTCCAGCCACCACTTGCAATGGCTGCTCTGGTGCCACTGAGATCGGGAGTGGCTCCAACGGAAGCTTGAGATCAGTCATAACAGAGGAGAACATGGACTCAGTACCAACAGTAGAAGACATTAAATCCTTGAAGAGCATGGTGTTGGTTAATGGTGGTGTGAAGACTGGCCATAGGAGCAGCAGTAGTGATTCAAACAAAACCACTGAGGACAAAGGCAATGGCAAGGTGAAGGCCATTGCCATGCCGAAGAAGATATTTGGGAAGCTGTTATCAAACAAAGGAGGCAGTGGCTCTGATACCACAGGAAGTCCAGATCTGTCAAAACCAGAAGATTCTAAATCTACTCCACTAAGGAATGGAAGGCATTCTGTTTCTTAGCAGTTCTGGTACTGATAACAAGTAGTTCTTTGGTAGACAAGTAAGAATATATTACATGTATTATAAAGAAGAAAGCAAATGTGTGCTTTTGTGTTTACAGGTTTATGAATGCTCCATCATATGTATAATTAACTGTTACTGCAAAGTTTTATGATCAGTTCTTTTGAGGGATATTATAGTTGTTTCTAAGCTTTTTGCCATAAAAAATATAGGAATTTTATTATCAGTCCTGATAATTATTTTGAGGAACTTCTGAAGTAGGGAATTTATTATATTTTTGTTGGATATTTTTTTATGTTTATTTGTTTCTCTATTACTTTTCCCATTTGGGCTTTTTTTTTAGCTAGAGCATAAGCTAATTTTGGGATGAGCAGGTGAATGTCATTTTGTTCTGCATCATGATTATGATGTTTGTCTTAATTAATTTGATACAGACTTAGGCTTTGTTGGGATGCTTTTCTTAATGCTTCTCAAAGTAATTTTTTTTCATTCAAAAATTAAAATTTTTGCATTAAAAAACTGTTTAAAAAACAATAAGAAGTCGTCCCAAATGAGGCCTTAGACCTCATTTGAGACAGCTTTATTATTGCTTCTTAAAGCAATTTTGCAGTACGAAAATTTTATCTTTTGTACTAAAAAGTTAATTTAAGAAGTTGTAAGAAAGTCGTCCCAAACAAAACTTAGGCTTCATTTGGGATGAGTTTTTTACTACTTCTTAAAACAGTCTTTTAATGCAAAAAAATATTTTTGTATTAGAAAATTGCTTTAAGAAGTAGTAAGAAAGTCATTCTAAATGAAGCCTTAAACTCAAATTAAATAAATTTTTATGTAATCTTTTTTTATATTTAAACTCTTTTATGATTATTTTATAAAATAGCTAGTAATATTAAGAATATTGCAAAAAATGTATTTGGAGTATCAAAGGAAAAAACTCATAATAGTAAAAATAGTTGGTGGTTGAATTCAAATGTGCAAGAAAAGATAAAAAATAAGAATACTTATTATAAACATTAGTTTATATGTAAAAATTTTAATAATTAAGAAAGATATAAAGAAACATGTAAGGAATCTAAGAAAGTAATATGCGATGCAAATATATTAGCTTTTAATTATTTATGTTATGGGCTAGAATATACGCGGCGATAAAGTTGTAATTTTACGTCTTACGTTGTACGGATATCTAGCTCACACACAGAGAACACAAGATTTTTTACGTGGAAAACCTTGAAAAATGGGAAAAACAACGTGGTCTAGCTTAGTTGAAAATGTTTCACTAGAATTTGCAGTTGAGTACAATGGGCTGACTCGTCCTTGCGGGTGATCAGATTACAAATGTCAATCGTATGGTTGAAGTTTAGTGTTAAAACTGGCGTCACCTGGAAGTTGGAGCTTCAGTTAGTTATCCGATAGTAACTTGACAAAACTCTGACATCAGTTGATGGTCTGGCAAAATTTAGGGCCTCAAGTAGTGGTCTTACGGAGTTCAGGCCCTTAGGTGTTGGTCCGGCGAAGGTGAGGGCCTCAGGTGGTGGCCCTGCGAAGGCGAGGTGGTGGATCGGTGAAGGCGAGTGTCTCAAGTGGTGGTCCAGCGAAGGCGGGGGCCTCAAGCGGTGGTCCGACGAAGGTGAGGCAAGTGGTTGCCCGACGAAAGCGAGGGCCTCAAGCGCTAGTCCGGCGAAGGTGAGGGCCTCTGGTGGTGGTTTGGTGAAGGCGAGGGCCTCAAGTGGTGGTCAGACGAAGGTGAGGGCCTCAGGTGGTGGTCTGGCGAAGCGTCAGGTTGTGGTTCGGTGGAGGCGAGGGCCTCAAGTGATGGTCCGGTGGAGAAACGACATTAGGTGGTGGTTTGGCAGAGGCGAGGGCCTCAAGTGGTGGTCCTGTAAAGGCGAGGGCCTTAGGTGGTAGTCCGGCGGAACTCAGGCGGTGGTCGAGGAGAAACTTCTTCCTTCTTTTCCTTCTCCTCTCTTCTTCTCTTCTTTTCTTCTCTTCTTTCTTAGATCCCCCTTTTCAAGAGAAATGAGAGGTCTATTTATAGATTTCTAGAGCGACATGGCCCGTAAATATGTGAGAGATCAAGGATAAATAGGGAGTGATTGGATGGATGACATATATTGAATCCCTTGATTATGTACCTTTTGTCAGACATTTGAAGGTCTTAATGATGTCAAAATTCGGCGATCTTAGGCTCGTTGGATTTGTCTCGTTGAGCCGCTCGATTCGATTATAAGCACGTCATGTTTGAAAACCGTTTGGTAACCCAAATTGCAGTTTGAACCTTCCAACAACGCTTCAGGTCCTTGATTTGGACTCATTTGGGTTTGTATTTCTGAGACGTAAAGTTTGACTATAAGTTTTTCGAAATCGGAGTTTGGATGGTCCCAATTTTAATTTCGGAAGTTTCCAACTTGATTTTGCATCGAGATTCGTGCCCGATCAATATAAATTTTTATAACATATCAATTTATACAATAAATTATATACTATTGAGAGAAAGATGTAGATATAAGTTAGTCAAACAAAGAGATAGGAGTAATAAGGATTTAGTTCAAGTGAAGTGTATTAAGGATGAATATAAAAAAATACGTTTCTTAGAAGATGTTATTTAACAAAGGTGGATGAGATTTTTTTGCTAAACTTTTTAATGAAGAATGTGAAAATACGATTGACTTTAGTGACCTTAACATCTTAAATGAAAATAAAGATTTATATTTTTATCGGCGTATTAGTAAAATCAGAGTTAGAGGTCTTAAAAAAAATGAAGTGTGAATAAGCTATTGGACCTGATGATATTCCAATAGAAGTGTGGAAATGCTAGGAGATGAATTCATTTCTTGGCTTACTAAACTTTTTAATATTGTCATATGAGTGAAGAATGAGTGTGTTAATTCATAATAAGAATAAAGGTGATGCACAAGATTATGCGAATTATAGAGGAATTAAGTTAATGTTTCTCAAAATCATTTTGGATTCATATCAGGTAGATCTACTATGGAAGCCATATATTTATTAAGAGGTTTGATGGACAAATATAGAGAGAATAAGGAGGAAGTACATATGATATTTATTGATTTAGAGAAAGCATAAGGTAAAGTTTCAAGAGAAGTGCTATGGAGAGTTCTTGAAAAGAAAGAAGTTAACAACACTTATATTCAAATCATTAAACATATGCATTCATGAGCTATATAAGGTGGTTTGACCAATTATTTTTCTATTTTGGTTGGATTACATCAAGGATCAGCCTCAAGCTCATATATTTTTGCTTTTGTCATGG
The DNA here is from genome assembly GCF_001605985.2 of Dendrobium catenatum. Lineage (NCBI taxonomy): Eukaryota > Viridiplantae > Streptophyta > Magnoliopsida > Asparagales > Orchidaceae > Dendrobium > Dendrobium catenatum. Next base: position 394,628 of record NW_021319127.1, read on the forward strand.
ATGTTCTCACTGGACATTTGCAAGAGGATGTACCTTTGTGTATGCTTTTTGCTGATGATATTTTTCTTGTTGATAAGACTAGAGAGAGAAAGTTGAAGGTAAACTTGAATTATGGAGGACAACTTTAGAGTCTAAAGGTTTTCATTTGAGTAGATCTAAAACTAAATATATGGAGTGTAATTTTAGTAGTAACAGACCTAGTGAAGGGATTGTGACTTTTGACGATCAAGTCATTAATAAGAGTATATGTTTTAGATATCTTGGATCTATTGTTCAACGTGATGGTGAAATAGATGGGGATATTGTCAGCAGAATTCAAGTTGGATGGTTGAAGTGGAGGAATGCAAATAGCTTATAGTATGATAGAAAAGTCCCCCTCAAACTTAAGAGAAAATTCTATAAGATGTTGGTGAGACCTGTAATGCTTTATGGTGTCGAATGTTGGCCATTAAAAGAGAAGCATAATACTAAGTTAAGCGTAGAAAAGATGAGGATGCTCAAGTGGATGAGTGGCTTTACCCTTAGATACCAAATGAGCATATACGTGAAAAGGTTGGAGTAACGCCAGTGGAAGATAAGATTAGAAAGAGTCCCCTTAGATGATTTGGTCATATAAAATGGCGGCTTTTTGATGACTCACTTAGGAAATTAGAGGTATTAGATTTGACTTATGTTAAGAAAGATAGAGCTAAACCTAAAAAAATTTCAATAGTATATTAACATAACAATAATAACAATAAATAATAATATAATTTTTTGGCCTACTCACTGAAATTTAAAAAAAAAGTATTAGTGATATTATATATAGTAGTTTGGCTAATAAATTTCTTTATATTGAGTTTAAAATTGATGCAATGAGTCGAAGAAGAAGTATTTTTTTATATAAATATTTAAGAATAAGATATTTAAAATCAAATAAGTATTGGAACTTATTTTTTGAGTTATGCATTGAAGTTATGAGAGATTGATGCAAATGAGTAAATTTTATTTTATGTCAAGAAGATGTATGTTTTAAAATGATTTTTATGCTAGTTATGTCCTGGAACATTAGTGACGGTAAAGAGATATATGGTTTAGTAACATAACATCGTACAAAGGTCCAACACATACATAGATAAGAGAGAGGAGTGCAAGAGTCATAAGAGATATTAAGGTTTTTACATGAAAACCCCTAAAAAGAGAAAAAATCATGGGGTTTGGCCCAGTTAAAAAATTATACTAGTGTTTGTAGTTGATTACAAATGATGCCCTTCCTCAGGGGAAGGCCTTGGCTAAGTGTAGTAAATATACATCATATAGAGCATATTGCATGGTGTTGAAAGAAGCTTGTAATATGAGAGTTGTTCTCAAAAGAATGTTGGCATATTCGTTTGGTTCGTAGGATCGTAGTTAGGTAATGAAGGTCGAATATGCCATAGTTGGGTTACTGACGTAAAGGGGTTCGCTGTTAGGTGATAGAGGTCGGAGGGACCATAGTCAGCGGGCGACGGAGGTCAGAGGGGCCATAATCGATGGACGACGGTGGTTAGAGAGACAGTAGTCAGCAAACGTTGTAGACGGAGGGACCATAATCACCAGGCAACAGAGGTTGGAGGGATCATAAGAGTGAGACGGTGGCCAAAGGAATAATGGTCGGTGGGTGACAGAGGCTAGAGGGACCGTAGTCGGCAGGCGATGGAGCTTGAGAGGAACGAGATTGGTGGATGATGGTGATTGGAGGGATCATATTTGACAGGTGACAGAGATTGGAGGGAATGTAGTCGGTGGGTGATGGTAGTCGAAGGGACTATAGTCGGCAAGCAACATAGGTTGAAGGGATCATAGTCGTCGGGCGACGGAGGTTGAAGAGACCATTTTTTGCCAGCGAAGACGGTCAGACGAAAGCCTAACAGTGGTTACCAAACGGAGGTCCAATGGCGATGGTTGGGTAGAGGTTCAGCAGCGATGGCCTAGTGGTAAGGGTTTGTTGGCGGTTGTGCCGAGGTGGAGCTCCGAGATGTTTCAAGCGGTAGAGCTCTCTTGAGACTCTAGCATAAGGGTTTAAGTCTCAAAAAGTCCAAGCCCCCTTTTATGTGGGAAGATATGACATATTTATAGATTTTTAGAGTAGCATGCCCTATAAATATGAGAAGATTCAGGGTAAATTCATAGTCTCTATCGGACGGCTCATACTGGTTCCGTCAATCATGGAACATTTATTTAACATTTAAGTACCTTAATGATGTCAGAATGAAGCAATCTTAGGCTCGTTGGATTTGTCTCATTGAGCCTTTTGATTCGACTATTAGCATACCATATTTAGATATCATTTGGTCATCTAACTAATACTTGAGAGCTTCCAAGTATGCTCTAAGCTCATAATTTGAGCTCATTTGGGCTTAGATTGAACCGATTTCAGTGTCGTTAGGTTCGTCTCACCAAGACATTTAATTTGATTATAAATTTGCTAAAATTGGTGTTTGGATGATCCCAAAATTTAATTTTAAAAGTTATCAATTATGATATATCTCGAGATTCAGTCTGGATTTAGCGTGAGCAATAATCTTCTCATCGGTCCAGCAATCTCTGTGGTCAGAAAGCCGAGCGGGTGGCCTGTCCACCACCCTACGATAGACAGCGAGTAAACGGTCCAGATCGAGCTAATTATTTGCTCGACCACCAAAACTTTTTTTTTTTAATTTTTTTTTTAAATTTTCTTAAGGATATATATAACAAAAGCTGGTCATGAATCATGATGGGGCCTTACAAATGTGAAAATACACGTGATGAATTATGAGAATATTATTGCCTAAATAATTTAGAATATTCTGTGCTTGCTAATCCGAAGTGCGACTGTTGCTTTATCCAACCAAATTGGGTCAAAAAGACATTTCAATCCCTACTAAGTACTGATTAAATTTTGAATTATTCTTCTCTGAGTACTCTTTCGGTGTCATTATAATTTCAAGCACGTTTGAGCCCTTCGCTGATGCAAACCAAATCACAAATAAATATAATATTAAGAATGCCTACTTAGGCTTCGTTTGAATGACTTTCTTACTATTTCTTAAAACAGTTTTTTAATACAAAAATAAATTTTTTTCAACTAAAAAGATATTTTAAGAAGCAGAAATAAAGCCGTCCCAAACAAAACCTTAGCTAATTTGAGGAGTGTATAGTTTATTGGATCAGATGGAAGCTGAAAACAGATTAGTCAATTGAGAATGGTTGATGTAAAGTCTATAGGATCTTTATAAATAAGACATCAACTAGACAGGTGTTCGCTTAGAGTGGTGGGGAAATGATTTTGTGGGTGATATAAAGATACTCATTTTTTCATTCGTGAAGAATAAGAAGAGTACAAAAATCAAACATATGCAGAGGGATAGTTTATACCCAACAATAAGGCTTAAGTTTTCCAATAGGGATTATAGAAATAAATATCCACAAGCTGACACATATATCTAATAATAACGTGATCTTAAAAAGTGTTTCGGATTTACGGATAGATTTGATGATCAAACTTTTAAGCTATTAAAGGAGAAGTTTTCCTTTTAAGTGAAATGAGGAGGAAATTCAAAATATGATTTGATGTTTAGAAAACTAATTGATGGGGTTTTTTTTTTTTTTTTGGATGTTTGATACTTAATAAGGAGCTGTGTATAGTAATTTTAATCTAGTTTTTCGCAACAAGAAATTATAATATTAGGTATTTGGTTAGGATATTTTAGAGTATTGGGGAGTTGAGCTCTTGAGGGATTATTAGGATTGTGGGAGATTATTTGAATGAATTTTGAAGGGATTAGAAGTGTTTTAGGGTTGAGGGAAGCTAGGCTTGAGGCTAGAAAATTTGAGTTGATAAAATATATGTTTTACGTCTTAGCGTTATACAAAGATTCAGCACATACAAATAAAAATAGAAAGACCAAATAATTTTTTACGTGAAAAATCAGGAAATAGAAAAAACTATAAGGCATGGCTCAGCTGTAAAATCCAATATGTAGCAAGTGATATAAAGATACTCATTTCTTCATTCGTGAAGAATAAGAAGAGTACAAAAATCAAACATATGCAGAGGGATAGTTTATACCCAACAATAAGGCTTAAGTTTTCCAATAGGGATTATAGAAATAAATATCCACAAGCTGACACATATATCTAATAATAACTCAAAACTTGTTAGTATTCTGGAGATGGTGGTGATTTCTGATGCCGATTGTTGTTGGCGATATGGTTGTTGATGGCGATAGCAGGTGGTGATCGTCAACGATGGTAGCTAGAAAATGCAATAGAGTTCTCCTTATAGCTCTCTTTCTCCTCCTTCCTCTCCCCTCGTATGAAAAATGAAGGCCTTAGGAGTTTTTCAACTCAAACAATTAATAACTACTAAAAAACTCAACTATTAAGAAATTGTTCGCTTTAACCTAATGGCCTCTTGATTTTTTCCTCTTAGTATAACTTTCAAGGAAGTCACCCGTCCTAAGATTACTCAGATATGAGGACGCTTAACTTTGGAGCTTCTAATGAAATTCTAAATATTACATCAAAAATCGTATTGATGTTTGATAGTTTAGCTTTATTTTGTTAAAGGATCTCATGATATGACTGATTGATCAATAATAATAATAATAATAATAATAATAATTTTTTATAAAAAAATTATTAAAGTCTATCTTAATTTATTTTTTAAGAAAATGATTAAAATAACCATTAACACTTTATGAAGGACCAACATAATCTCAACTATATTAAATGATCATTTTGATCTCTCGACTCTTTAAAGAGGAATCAAAATAGTCCTACCATGTTACTACCGTACTTTGGTTCCTCTTTAAGAACGTGAAAGACTAAAAGATCCTTTAATATTGTTGGAGATATTTTAGTCCATTAAATAAATCATTTTGATCATTTCCTCTTTAGTTTATATCATAATAGGTTTAATAATTTTTGAATTTATTCTAAGATTATACACTTCATGTTATCATATATATACGCACTAATTTAAACTCAAATCCAAAAGCTCTTTAGTCCATCCTAACATAAATTATATCACAATATTTTCATATAATTTTTTTATTAAGCTTTTTCACATCATATGTGTACTTTTTCTTCTTAGCATTCAATTCATCATAGAACTCATTTAATTTAATTTTTTTTAATTCCTTACTGAAGAATTTCAACCCCATTCAATGCATGTGACCAAATATCATAGGCGATGGGGGGAGGCATAGCTGATTCCTTGATGTGGAAAGCCAGATGCTTGCGTGGCGTGCCTTATCTCACAACTCGTATAAAGTAAGAACACCCATGCCTTAATATTCTACTTTTCCTTGCTCTCCTGTCTAAGGTTTTGTTTGAGACGGCTTTTGTATTGCTTCTTAAAACAGTTTTTTATTACAAAAATTTTAATTTTTTACTATGAAGCTACTTTAAGAAGCATAAAGAAAGCCGTCCCAAACGAAGCCTAAGGCTCTCATCGACCCAAGCAATGGGGAAATTATTAGGTTCGGACACCGGATGATATCCGGAGCCCAAAGAAAATGTGCCATATCACCCTCTACTCGGTACTGAGCTCTGTACTTCACAGTACCGAGCAGTACTGAGCTCGGTACAACGTACTGTGAAGTACCGAACTTAGTATTTCACAGTACCGAATTCAGTATTACTTGGTGCTGTGATGTGTCCGGTCTCCAAGCAATGGAGGTGAATAAATAGGCAAGGGACAAATTAATTATTCTTCTTCTGCTCGCATTATGAGGCTCTCTTACTGCCATCAAATTCAACGACAGCTTGACAAGTGTTGTAGATTGCCTGCATTTGCCAAGTTCACCGCCGTTCTATAAATATATAGTACATTGATCGGTGCTTCAATCTTGGTGGGTAGTGCATATGATGGCCACACACGTTAAATATTTGATAGACACGTTATTCATGTTCTTTGTTATTTGAAGAGGAATCTTTTGTGAGAATATTTTATTGTGAATGAATGAGTTTTAAAGGTGTTTGATTTAGGTTTATTTAGGTTTTATTTGGGATAATTTTTTTACTAACTTTTTAAATAATTTTTTAGTATGAAAATTAAAATTTTGTATTAAAAAATTGTTTCAAGAAGTAGAAATAAAGGTATTCCAAATAAAGACTTAGGTTTCATTCGGGACGGCTTTCTTTATGCTTCTTAAAATAACTTTTTAGTACAAAAATTAAAATTTTTTTACTAAAAAACTGTTTTAAGCA
>NW_021319127.1:401654-416134 GCF_001605985.2 Dendrobium catenatum
GCAGTAAAAAAATGCCTGTGTAAAGCTACTTTTAGGACAAAAAATCTCTTTGAAGCAAGAAAAAGCATTGTTCCCAAACGACAGTCTTAGAATTCGTTTTGGGAGTATTTATTATATTGCTTTCTTAAAAACAATCTTTTATATCAATATTAAACTTTATGTAACTAGAAAGCGCTTTAAAAGAATAGGAAAGTATCTCACAAACAAAGCCTTAGTGTCCTTAATAGTAAAATTTTAATATATAACAAATATTTTAAGGTTTATTATAAATACATTTTGAATTAAGATATTTTAAAAATAGATTATTTTTATTTTTAAAGAGAATAATTATTATTTTAATGATTTTTTATATAAAGCGGGCGGGCGCGGCGGGCAGCGCGGGCCGGCAGCGGGCAACGTGGGATTTGAATTTTTTTTTAACTAAACGGGTTGGCGGGTTGACCTGGCAACCTGACTGGTCAACCCGAACCCGACCCGTTTTGAAATCGGGTCGGGTTCAACCCGGATTTTCCAGGTCGGGTTTTCGTGTCGTGTCAAATATTGACACCCCTAGCATCCGGTCAAAGACCGAACGGTGTGAATGTATAACGAGGAATACCGAGTTTAGGTGACATGACGCATGATTATTAGTCTCTGAACGCATTCGGACACCGTATGTAATAATTGCTTCCTTGTGAGAGGGACTTCCATCTCCTTCAAAAAAAGAAAAAATAATTTGCTAGTTGCGATTCTATAAAAAGAAGCCTTCTTTTTTAATAAATAAATACTTACATTTGACTACTACAAACAAGAATAGAAGAAGATAAAACCAATTGTTATCCCTATTTAGGCATTATCTTGGCTTAGTTGTGTTCCCATCTCTATTCATTTTGTTCAATCTTTTATGAAGGAACTTTTTTATGTATCCTTTTTCTTTTAATTTAATAGAATATCTTACCTCTATGTGGCTATATACGTAGGTGAATTAGATTGAATCTCCTAAATTGGATCTTATATTCATGATTTCTAATATACTTAGGGTTTATTTAAGATAGTTGTTCAACGGTTTTGTTTTACAGATAACATTCATAATTTTATATAGCTATTATTTTCTTATTGTTGTTCAAAAATTTCTATGGTGGAAAGTTACACTGATAAACCATAATAGCTAAGTTATTTTTTTCACGATAACTTTACAATCAACTTTATAAAAAACTACAGTCCTCCCAAATAGGAGAAATTATTCGGTGTGGATTCCGGACGTAGAAAATCGTCCGAATTGCTTAGTATTTGTTGCTTATTTACTGTGTATTTTAAAATACACAATAAATAAGTAATAAATACGTATCAAATCAACAAAATGCAATAAATACTTAATAAAAACTCATTAAATATTCACAACGGAGAATTCGTTGAGTATTTACTAAATATCTACAAATACACTGTAAATACATAGTAAATAAGCAACAAATATACAGCAATTCGAACTATTCTCTACGTCCAAAATCTGCACAGAATAATTTCCTCAAAAATAGACTCTTATTCTTATCCATTCATTTAATTTTATTCAAAACTTAACTATCATGCTAACATCTTCTATATGTGCAAAGTTCATAAAAATATCTTGTAATTAAATCAACAAGAAACCTAAATCTAATATCATCAAAGAAAAATTAGCCAAACATATCATTACTCTTTGTGAAACTGAGTTGTTTTCACATATCACATTCACAAAAATATCTCTTATCATGTCAGAAAAATGAAATAAAATAAAGCATCAGAATTCTCTCAGAATCTTCAAAACTCTGAGGTGGATTCCATTCTGTGCGTCACTTTCCATTTTTTCAGCAGTAGTTTTCTGGTATTAATTAAGCGTACGTCGACTTGTGAGGAATTCTGTGTCTGGCTTTAGATCGGGAGTCTTTCAGTTGCCGAATTAAGCTTTAAATTTTGGTGCAATTTTAGTTTTTGTTAGCAATCTTTTTTTTTTTTACAAAATCAAACATAACAAACAATAAATATGTAACTGTTGACTTTAGATTTGCAATTGCAGCTGCAAAATATAATACCGTATGTAATTCAAAAAGTATGTTTCTAATTAACCAATTTATATTAAAGTTTTAATAAAATTACATAAGTAAATTAAAATCGCGTTTCTTTATAATATTATGCCATGTAGTTCATGCATCAATCAACGTGCAAATTTAGGTTTCAGTTGAGACTGTTTTTTTATTACTTTCTAAAATAATTTTTTTTACAATAATTTTTAATTAAAAAATTTATACTAAAGCACTTCTTTAAGGAGCAATAAAAAAGCCTCTTTCTTTTGGGATGACTTTCTTATTACTTTCTAAAGTAACTATTTAGTACAAAATTTTGTAGTTTAGTAATTTTTTAGTACAAAAATTTTATTTTTTTGTATTAAAATACTATTTTAAAAAGCATTAAGAAAGCCATACAAAATTCTTAGAAGTAACGAAAAAAACTTTTGTACACTTTTTTAGTTTTTAATTTAGTATTGCAATATGCATGCTTTAAGGATGACGGTGACAATTAGACGGTGGTGTATGAGTGGCAAAGCTTGCGTGACAATAGCTAGACTAGTGTGATTGCTAGCACTGAACACTCCATTGGATGGCGCCTCGTGTTGATTCCTTTGACCATAAATCATTTTGTCATCTAAGTGCTTAATGATCTCAGAATTGAGCTATCATAAGCTCATTGAATTTCTCTAAACGAGGTGCTTGTTTTAATTATAAGCCTGCAAAATTCGAAAATCATAGTTCAGTTAATGCCATGAAGTTTCTTCAAATGCTTGACTCAAGCTCATTTGAAATAGAGGATCAAATCATTCTTGAGATTGTTGGGTTTGTTTCATGGATATATTTAGTTCTATTGTAAGTTAGCTAAAATCAAAGTTCTAATGATCCTAAATTTAATAATAAAATTCTAATTCAAATATTACATCAAGATTTATGCTTGATTGGATGGATGATGTATAAAAAATAAACAAATAACTTTATAATCGCTAACTTAAACTTTGTTTGGTATAGCTTTCTTAATGCTTTCTAAAGCAACTTTTTAGTAGAAAAATTTATAGTTAAAGAAATTTTTGAACTAAAAAACTGATTTATAAAGCAATAAAAAAGAAGTCCCAAACGAACCCTTAATACAAAACCTCAAACCACCCCAACCCTCACAAACAATCAAGTCATACCTCTTAGTGCCTGTAGATCAGTTTGCGGAGGATTTGCAACAACTTTCATGCATCATCAATTCATTGCAATTTCATTGCAAAACTTGCAATGTATCTACAAATTCATTGAAAGCTGAAGGAACCTTTAAAGTAGTCATGGCATTACCATTGCAAGCCTGAAGGAATCTTTAATTTGGTCATGGCATTAGCCATAAAGCCATCATAATCTAAGCCATATAATACAATAGTGTTGTCTACCAAGTGCAATAAAGGAGGGTGTCATAAAATAAAATAGTTGATTATATACATTGAATTGTCACAAAAAAAAAAAAAATCACCCAATCAACCACAGATCTCAATGTGATCTTTGGATTGGAATTTTTTTATTTCAAAACCAACTAAACGCCAATTTTTGCAAACTTATATCTGAATTAAATATCATAATGAAATGAGTCCAATGAAACCAAAATCAATCTGATCTGAGTCTAAGCGAGCCCAAATAAAACACTTGGAGGGAGCTTTTGGTTGATGATCATTGCCAATAATCGTTGTCACCCAATTGTCATTGACCAACATATGTTATTCAATTTATTTTTTCTCAACTATGATCACTTAATTATTGTCGCCCAACCATGACCTCTTGACCGCCATGACCAGAGTACTACTATCTTGACTATGGTCTCTAGACCAAATAGATTTCGGTCCCCCAACACCATCTCCTAACTATTACATCTCTCCAATTGTATTTCCAATAACATTGATACACAACATCACTTATAAAGCTAATAAATGTTTACGATGCACACCATCACCTATATGGTAGATGCATGTCATCGATGCATATCATTGCCTATAAGCTTGATGCATGCCATTAACATCAAGGTTGACGCTTACTTTTTTTTTTTTTTGGTAAACCCGGGGCAAAAGCCCATTAAATAAATAAAAAGTTCAAATTACAAAACCTGTGAAAGGAAAATAAGTAACAGGAACTATCAAAATTTACACAAAGACATGACAACAAAGGCATAAGGAGGAAAAAGACCGACAATGCAAAGACTCAGAATAAAGACCAGCCCTCATTGATCACGAGAAAGCCAGAGCTGGAGCAGCGGTTGCCAGTGAAAACCGAGAGGGACCCAAATGAAAAGAAGAAGCCGAGGCCGTCACAACTCTTCCAGATAGCAGAGAAATCATCCCACTGAAGAACCTAGTTGCCCCAAGGGCTATCCAAGGCTCAAATTGGCTGGCCTTGGTCATCATAGTCTGGATGTCCAGATTTCCCATCCAATGCCTTGTGTTGTCATCATTGTATACCCGAGAAATGATATGTAGAAGGCCACCTCTACTACCAAACTTAGCCAAAACACAAAACAGGCTAAAATCTCAAAAAACATCTTCCCAGGTCTGAATAGAAAATAACAGCCAAAATTGGGACGTAAAAACCAGTCCCAGGTGAAGAGCTTCCAACCTGCCAAAAAATAGCAAACTGCAACAAAGAAACTGCCATGAATCCTCAAGCTGAGTAAAGAACAAAAGGGAACTAAATGCCCGGAAACCTTTGCAGAATAGTATCTATGTTTTATCATTATTCACATTGTTGATACATATCATAAGATATAAATTGATACATGTCATGGAGTCCAACTCTGACTCCCGATATCAACACTAAGATTTATATTCTTAGTATCTAGATTTTAATCCTCAAAGTATAGGCGGGGGAGGGGGGTCCCCCCCTAAAAAATTTTAAAAATTGGATAATTTATTATTAACTTGATGAGTACGTATGAATAAAATAAAATAATTATTTTATTCTATAAAATGACATTATTATTTTCTTAAAGTTTTAATATTTTTAATTAAATATTATATTTTGATTATTTGTATTTTATTTTAAATTTTTTTCTTACATTTTTTATGTGAAATTGTAAGAGGAGTTTCTTAGGAAATTAATTTATTTTTTAATGAATTAAAAAAAATCTTAAAAAATAAGTCTACTCTAATACAATTATGAATCTTTATGACAAATATTTTTTGTTATTCAATCAAATGAAGTACTCCAATCATTATCATATAATGAGTTGTGATACGAATATGAAAAAAAATGATAATTGCTATTCTTATTAATTAAAAGAATGTAATCATCATAAATTTACGAAAAATTCCATTTTTTTTATATATTGGCATGTTTTCCTCTTCGGTGCTTCATTTCCTCATTTGCCTGTAGAGCATGCATGTTTCGTTTTCCCTTCACTCCTCTCTCACGAATCGCATGCACAAGCCCAAACGACAGAATCATTTACTTAGGGCTTTTCTTTTGAGTTGATTATCAGTTATTAAGGTAGATATTTATATATTATAATATTCCAGATGAGACAGAAAATATAACTATGAAGATATTTATCATTAATAGTTTATGTCTAAAATATTATATCAACATCTTCATAAATTAATGAAAGAAAATGATTTGTAGCATATGACATATACTAATGAAAAAATTTTAACAAGATAAATTAATACTTCTATAAGAAATAAGCTTCTAAATATTTATATCAAGCAAACAACTCTTCTCTTATATGTCATCTTTGAATGTTCTTTTATTATTTATGAAGAAGAAATATAGTACATTTTGAATATTTATTATTTATTTCAACTATAATAAGGAGATAATTAAGAATCAATATCTATTAATTAGAATTGATGATTTATTTAATTAGCTACAAGGCACGTCATTATTTTGTAAAATAGAATCGAGGTAGTAATATGTTACCATCCATAGGACACTAAATTAAAATTGTTATGCATGTTAAGTACATGGGCACTCAACGAGATTATGAGTATGTATTATAAATTTAGGAAAATAAATATTCAAGTTTCATTAATGAAAGAACTAGGCAATACTATATTAAAGAGGAAGATGGTGCTTTCTTGATTATGTTCTCTCTAGCTTTCTGATTTCATAAGTCTTATTACATAATATATAAAACTCTCTGCTCTATGCATAAAGATATCTTAAATCCAAACTTTGAATCTTTACAGCTCTCAATTGTCCTATAATATTTATCTGAATAGACATTAAATGTTAGTCCAAAGCTTAAAATAATTAATTGCAATATATGACTATAACTATATCACAAAATGAACTATATGACATCATGATAACACAATATGAAGATACATCATAGATTTTGGTGCCCTTTTTTGAATTAATGTTGTTATGCTAGCATATTAAGTGCCAAATAATATTCTTCTCAATCATGGAGTCACTTAGTTCTTTCTAAGATATTTTTTAGTTCATCTTGACCTTTAAGAGATTTCTCTTGACAATGCATAAGTTTTTTTTTTTGCTTTTGTAATAATAGGACCCAACCGATCTGGGTTCTTACCCACGTGAGAGCCAACCAACCCTCCCGCTCCCCTCTTCGCATGCGAACTACCAAACCAAAGCCGAACGTCCCTCGTGCGACCTCTCTCTCTCCAATCACAATAATCACGCGATCCTCTTGCCTCCTCTCATAATTTTTTTGGCTCTTGACTCTCCTCTTGCCATTTAAAGCTAAAGGGAGGATATGCTATCGTTTTTACCTTCCATTGCCTCTCAACATCCACCAAAATCCTTAATTCTCTTCTCTCTTACATTAAAGCTAAAAGGAGGATAGGATTCAATGAAAATTATTAAAAAAAAAATTACACATTTCAAAAAATTAATTTATATAACTAACATCAAATAAAAATTATAAACTAACAAATCTTATGTAAATGCCATGATAGCTCATTGAAATATTAATATACATAAAATAAATAAATATTATAATTTTATAGTATTATCTAAAATTTAACGGCATAATTTTTAAATAAACAAAATTGCAACGTCCTAAAGAAAATCGCCAGCGGAATAATCGGCCAAAACATTTCGCCACCAAAAAGAAAAAAAAAAAAAACGCAGGCGAAACCCTCGAGCAAGCTAAGTTATAATATAGAATTTATGAGGGCTGTCTTCGTAAGAAGTTCCGAGACGGCACTGCCGCCCGAGAACTTGTAAGGTCGAGAGGCTCGAGATGGGGACCAAGCTGCGGAGACACGGAGCCGCCCTTCTCTCTCCCCCATCACCTTGGAGCTCATTAATTAGCTTAATTATATCCCTAATCCTTAATTAATTATCTTAATTGCACTGTTCACACTCCACTTCTTCTCTTAACCCAACTTAATTACTCTATAGTTAGCTGTAACCCACGACACCGTCCTCCATTTATACCCCCTCCATTCGCCCCTTCTCCTTCGTCTTCTCTTCGTTTTGCTTTCTTCTTCGCTTGCTTGCTGGCTCCCCTTGATAAGGACAGAAATAGTCGATTAAACCAGAAATAAGAGTGATTGGATTGGAATTTGTTTTGGATGAGCGATCGGCGATGAGCTGCAACGGGTGTCGAGTTCTTCGAAAGGGATGCAGCGAATCCTGCGTTCTACGGCCATGTCTTCAGTGGATAGAGAGCCCTGAGGCTCAGGGTCACGCCACCGTCTTCGTAGCTAAGTTTTTCGGCCGGGCCGGACTCATGTCTTTCATCTCCGCCGTCCCCGAGCCGCAGCGTCCTGGTAAAACCCTAATCCGAACAAATCTTTATCGCAGATCTGCTTCGATCGATTCTGACTACGTTCTATGTTGCAGCGCTGTTTCAATCTCTTTTATATGAAGCTTGTGGGAGGACTATTAATCCGGTGAACGGAGCTGTAGGGCTTTTGGCGACAAGGAATTGGAATCTCTGCCAGGCAGCGGTTGAAAAGGTGCTCCGTGGTGGGACACTCTGTCCGCTGCCGGAGCTCACCGGAACCCATGCTGGAAACGTATTTACGGAGGCGGACGGAGACGGGGAAATCTACGCCAAACCGCGAAACGGATGGCCCCCTTCCTTCTCCGCGGCTAAGCGTCGAAAGGTACCTATCGTCGGAGATCGATCGCAGCCACCGTGCGATCTCGACCTTTGTCTTACGCCGCAGTCCCCTTCCGCCGCCGTCAGGGAAGATAAACGTCGGCCATTATCCCCGTCTATGAATTCTGAGGAGTCTGTTACGACTATGGAAGATAGCTTCCGTGATCGCCGGCCGAGGCTTCTGAATCTCTTAGTCTGACGAAACTCTTCAGGATTTTTCACCGAAGAGTTTCCGGCAATAGAAACCTACTGAGAATCTCGATGTCTGTGTGAGTGTGTGTGCGTTTGTGCGTTAATTTGCGGGTGAAGTTTTGGTGTCTCTTTTTAGAGGCTGTGAGGCTTTTTTTTTCTCCCTTTCTTGTACTCCCACGGCGAGGATTCCTGTTCGGAAGATGATATCGCCGCCCTTTTAAATAAATAGAGGAATAAATAATTACTTTATTCATCCGTATTCATTCCAAATATTGCATAGTTTTTCCGATCGATTGAAAGACTACTTAAGCTCAATTATTGAAGCTTGATTACGGTGGGTTCATAAGTTTGTCTGTGTAAAAGTAAACCCTTTGATATTTCTATTACATTTGATAGCTTTGTGGGAATGATAAGCTCAATTCAGGTGTTATTGGATGGGTTTGATTGAGTAATTTTGCTCTTCTCTGCATTGAAAGTTTAAGAGGTTTCGTTTTTGGACAGTTTCCTTACTTTTTTTATAAAGCAGTTTTTTATGTTTTTTTTTTAATTAGAAATTTTGTAATAAAAAAAATTAGAATGCGGTTAGTAAATTGTTCCACAGGAAGCCTTAGGGTCTATGGTTTTATGGCGCCTTTGCTTAATAAGTAGCAAACATAATTTTAATTATAAATTTAGTACTAAAAAGTTAATTTAGAAAATAATAAAAAAGTTGTTCTAAAGGAAGGTTTCGTTTCGGGACGGTTTTTTTGCAGCTTTTTAAAGCAGTTTTTTAGCATAAAAATTAAAGAATGTCGTTCCAAACGAAGTCAAAGACTTTGGTTTTGTTTGGGATGATTTTCTTGCTGCTTCTTAAACAGTTTTTTAGTAAAAAAGTTTAATTATTGAATTAGAAAGTTGTTTTAAGAACCAATAAAAAAATCATCTCAAACTAAATCTTGTTATCTACCCATTTTTTTAAAGAAAATTTTATGGTAATTTATTTTTTCAACTAAACAAGTGAAGTAATTTTATTATCAATTTTATAAAATGTTATAGCCCTCTCGTATAGGCTCCTAGATTTCATTTGTTATGATTTTCTTACATAGTTTTTTTACATAAATTTTTTAAAAGTAGAAAAAAAAAATGAAGTGACCCAAAAAAAACTTTTTTGCCGCCGGGTTGTGAGTTGAGTCAGTTATGATAAATGAATACACATTATATACATAAATTTTAAATTAAAAATTAATAATGAAAACTCTCAACTAACAAAATCACATAAGCTGCCTATAAAAAAAACCAAACAATAACGAGGAATATCATCATGTGAAGACCAATACCGAGTAATACAAAAAAATATCTAGTTTTTCCTATAGAAAACTCGGTATGTGCTCGGTATTGCTCGGTATAACTCGGTTTTGATCTTCACATAATGATATTCCTCGTTATTATCAAATAATACCTAGCAATACCGAGCAAAAACCAAGTTTTTTAGCGATGGGAGGACGCATCTCTACGTCAGGTGGGAGGACGCAATAATTTTTCCTCGTATAGGCTCCTAGATTTCATTTGTGATGATTTTCTTACATAATTTTTTTACATAAATTTTTTAAAAGTAAAACAAAAATGAAGTTACCCAAAAAAAAACTTTTTTCCCACCGGGAGGGGGGGGGGGTTTGAGTCAGTTATGATAAATGTATACACATTATATACATAAATTTTAAATTAAAAATTAATAATCAAAACTCTCAACTAACAAAATCACATAAGCTGCCTATATAAAAAAAAAGCTTTAAATTACGGACAAAGGCCTATAGGCCACCTGAGCTTCTGCTGAAGCACAATTACTCCTCATAGCTTAAATAAGATGAGTATTTTTAAATACTTTTCTTATTAATAATTTATGTCATGGTTGACGGTGTTATATTGCGCTGTACTTTGTTATTTATTATTTTATCTTTATTTATTTATTTATTATTTTATCATGTTATGTTGTGCTGTCTGATAATTAGATATTTATATGATAAAATTATTATTGTATTTTTTGACTGAATTGTAATTGTAATGACTCAAAAATTATAAAGACAGGTGAATTTTAATAAATAATATGATGATATTAAAATGCTAATTAAGTATAAAGCATTAATGCTTGATTAAAATAAACGAAGAAATGAAGGATTGAAATTTGGGAGACTTGAAAGCTAGGGGTTTTGAAGGGCCAAATGAAGACAATGATATTTGCTAAATCAAGAAAGGCTACTTGAAGGAATGATTAGGAGAGAGCGACCGACATATCTCAATTGTCATACATTTAATATTTTCTTGTTTGATTTTTTTCTTGCTAAGTTAATATCATTATACTTTCTTGAATTATTAGGAAAATATCACTCGTTATCCAAGAGAAGGGAGACTCTAATCTCTTGATTGCTCTTGCCTTATTCATTGAAGAGATTGATGAATTTTTTGATGCAACTTCTTATATTTGCTTGTGAATTATTCAAATTACTTTCAATGAATATCGATGACCTTGCTAATAATTATTTATGTTTTTATTTGATGAATAAGATCAATATAAGAGATGACAGTCTTTTGCATCAATGATGAGCAAAAAAAAAATCAAGGTGAAGAGCTTTAAGAAAAACATCTTTTAGTAACTTTGGATTTTCTCACGGAATTCAATGTGCTTAAGAAGAGATCTTTAAAAGTACTACTTATAAGTCTTTCATTCTTTTTGGCAAATCCTAGAAAGATGAGAGGAGTCATTGATGATTCTTTAGTTGATGATGAGATATTTGATGAAAAGTCTAGCTTAATGGCCAATGTTGTAAATAGTACTATTAAAGAGCTAGAATTAGGTATGAGCTTAATGCTTAAGAGTTGTGGTGAAGACTTGATAGAGAATTATATCAAAAACTTATTGAATGTGCATGATGATCGTATAATATCTGATGTACATGTAAAGATATTAGTTCTCATCATATAGATCAATTATAGATAATTTGAATCCTTGGAATATGATGTTAAATAATTGCTTTAGTTACTATTGAAGATTCTTGGCAAGATTTAATAATAAGGAAGTTGGTTCATTTATCTCAAAAGAGAATTCTTCTTGAACAATGATCAACAACTCATCTTTTATAATATCATGAGAGATATTAATAAGGCATAATTGATTTAAGCTCAATAGGATTGGTGGAAGATTATAGGTCAACCAAGCCACACATAAAGGATGGGTTGAAGCGGAAATATTAAAATGTCATTGCTATAATTGTGGTGGAGGGGGAGTTATAGCTTGATGATGAGTCACTTAATTAGTGCAATTGAATTTATCCTATTGTATTTTGTTGTCGAAGAACTCTATCATTTTTTGATAGAGCTTATTGATATATAGCCTCCTCTAAGAATTAAAAGTTTTGACTTGAGGACTTTCAAACTATGAATACCATTTTCTGAAGTGAGGCTTGATTGACCTTCACAAACTAGATTATGATGTGTTTGTTGTCAGCCATTGAAGAAATATTTACATTATGCTAAGAATTTTTCTTAAATACAAAATCAAACTATTACATGCTAAAATTTTGTATAGATATACAGTTTTATGTCATAGTTTTACTTAAACATTTGTACAAAAAAAAAAAAGAAGTGAATACAAAAGACACTCGAGTTATTACACAAAAAAAATCTAAAAAGATAAAAAAACATAGGTCCTAGCCTAGTTAAAATAATTCACTATATATTCGAAGTTATATTAGACATTTTTTCCTCAAAATTGGAGTATTTATTGGTCTTATGTAGTTATATTAGAGATTGTGTGAGTAAAGACATGATAATGAAAGACGGAATATGACAATCGGATGAGCGCTATAATCAAGTATTGGAATGTGCACTGGGATAAGGCTTAAATTGATCGAACATGTTTGACATAGTTATTTTGGTCTTGTTAAATTGGTCTTGTTGGGCAACTCGATTTAACTAAAAGCATGTAAGGTTCAAAAGCCATCTGATCCTCTAATTAATATCTCAAAATTGCTGATTAAACTTCAAGCTACTAATTTGGGCTTCTTCAAACTTCATTTGAGATTTTTTTTACAACTTGTTATAGCACTTTTCTAATATTTTTTTTAACAACAAATAAACTGCGATTAAAAACTGTCCTATACAACTTTTTTTGGCTCTCATATTAGATTATCTTTTATATCATTGTTTTCGTTTCAACGAATATTTAGTTCAACTATTGATATATAATCAAAAAATTGTCTTGATCATGCATGAATCTTAAAGCAAAATATAGTTGAAAACGTCAAAAATTAAATCTGGGACCATCTGAACTCCGATTTCAGCAAACTTATAGTCGAACTGAACGTCTCGGAAATACAACCCAACAACACCAAATTCAACTCAATCTGATCACAAATGAGTCCGAATCAAAGACTCGAAACACTATTGGAAGGTTCAAGCCACGATTTGGATTACCAAACGGTTTTCCAAATATGGCATGCTTATAGTCGAAATGAGCGACTCGACGAGACGAATCCAACGAGCCCAAGATGGTCAAATTCTGATATCATTAGAGCCTTCAAATGCCTGATAAACCGTCCACGATCAAGGGATTTAATATCGGTCGTCCATCCAAGCCACTCCACATTTGTCATTGATCCTCCTATTTACGGGTCATGCCACTCTCAGAAAACTATAAATAGTCTTTCATTTCTCTTAAGAGGGGACCTAAGTAAGAATAAGAAGAGAAGAGAAGAGAAGAGAAGAGAAGAGAAGAAGAGGAGAGAAGAAACTCATCCCCGACCATCATTGGAGTTCCATCTGACTTTCAAGTGATGCCGGAGTTCTGCCCTACTTTCAAGAGATGCCAGAGTTCCGCCCGACTTTCAAGTGACGATAGAGTTCTACACGACTTCCAAGTGACGCCAGAGTTCGACCCTACTTCCAAGTGACGCCAGAGTTTTGCCCGACTTCCAAGTGACGCTAGAGTTCTGCTAGACTTCCAAGTGACGCCGGAGTTCCATATGACCTCCAAGAGTTGATTATTGCAATCTGACCGTCCTAAATTTTAAGGATGAGTCAGCCTATTGTAACTCAAGTAAATACTAGTGAAATTCTTTCAATTTGGTGTGGCCACATGAATTTTGGCTTTCTGGAGCTTTCCATGTAAAAATACTGGTGTTTTATTTCTCTTATGTTTGTGTGCTGGATATCTATACAACGCTGAGACAAAAAATTCTAACTCTATCTCCGTGTATATTCTAGTCCGCAACAACTATAAATTTATGAAAGCATAAATAATAAATTAAATGACTTTTAAAATTTTTTTAATATTGTTGCGTGCTAGAAAATACGCGGCGGTAGAGTTTGTAAATTCGCGTCCGAACGTTGCACGTATATTTAACACACAAACATGAAAATGAAAGAACACCGGGATTTATACGTGGAAAACCCAAAAAGGAAAAACCACGGGGCCTCGCCCACTTGTAAAATTCCACTAGTGTTTTCGTAAATTACAAGAAACTGATTCGTCCCACAAATCGGGACGATCAAATTACAACTTGAAGCAAATTTACAAAGTTTTGCAGAATCCCATCGTTTTCCGAAAATCCGGCAGAGTTCCGGCGTATTCAGGCGACGGGAAGAGCTCCGGCGGTGGTCGAGGAGGAGAGGATTCGCCTTTTCCCCTTTTCCTTCTTCTTCTCTCTCTTCACTTGGATCCCCCTTGTGAAGAATGAGGGCTCTATTTATAGTTTTTATGGAGTGGCATGGCTTGTAAATAGGTGTGAGATCATGGGCGAATAGGGAGTGGTTTGAATGGACGGCCGATATTGAACCCTTCGATCGTGCACTATTCGTTGGACATTATAGAGGCCTTAATGATGTCGGAATTCGACGATCTTGGGCTCGTTGGATTTGTCTCGTCGAGCCGCTCGATTCGAGTATAAGCTCGTTAAAATCGGATACCGTTTGGTAACTTAAATTGCTGTTTGAACCTTCCAACAGCGCTTCGGGTCCTTGATTCGGACTCATTTGGGCTCAGATTGGGTTGAACTTGGTGTCGTTTGGTTTGTATTTTCGAGACGCTTGTTAAGACTATATTAGTTCTAGTTAATTAATCTTGTAATCCAATTACCTGTTTACACGAGTTATTAACTCTACAGCCGTCTATATATACTCGTCTGTCTTCATGTAACAAAGGATGAAAAGATAATAAA
>NW_021319127.1:416234-457974 GCF_001605985.2 Dendrobium catenatum
TGGTTAGATTTTGGCCAGAGCAGGCAGTGAAGGTTGGCGGCAGTCAGCTAGGACACTGGTGAAAGTGGTTGATCGGTAGTCACGTGCGGCTTGGGCTTCGTTCGTCTGAGGTGAGTCTTTCAAAATTAAACTTCTTCTTTCTCTATGTGCCTCTCTGAATGATAGAGGAGTCCTTTTTGTGTCCTAGAGGAGCTCGTGGGGAGTCATTTTTCCATCAGTTATAGGTCATGGGTAAGCGTGTGTGTGTGAGCAAAGCTTGCTGACAGTTGAGCCGTGGATGAGTCATGGGGAACGATTGAGTCATGAGACATATCCGGTGGTTTGCAATTACATGCCAACAAGGGCCTATAAAAATCAAGTGTACGTAGATAAATAGCTAATACCCAATAACATAGAATAATTTCATATATAAAGATTACAAAAGTTAGATGTTTATAGAAGAACAACTAATAACCCAACAACAAAATTAAATTTGTCAAAAGTCTAGAGACAATGGCGGTGATTGCGAGTGGTGGTCATGGATGGCTATAGATGTTGGTGATTGTTGATGGTGATAATTAGACCTGATCTTTGGTGAGGATAGATAGAAAAATGCAAGAAAGCTCTTTAGTTCTATATACTCTTCCTTTTTTTTAGTTTTATATACTCTTCCTTTCCTCCTTTCATGTGGAGAATAGGGTTTTATTTATAGGATTTAAGGAATTAGAATTTTGATAATTTGAACTAGAATCCAAAATACTCCATCGTTCAGTACATATTGATTCTCTTAAATATATAGTGTTTATTTAGCATATAAGAGGCTTAATGATGTCAAACTCAAGTAAATCACCGGCTTGTTAGATTTTTATCATCAAGCCGCTCGATTCAACTATAATCATATAAAATTTGAATATCATTTAGTCATTTAATTAATATCGATATGAAGTTTTCAAATATGCTTCAAGCATTTGATTAGATTCCATTTAACTTAGATTAAGTCGCTTTTGGTATCGTTGGGTTCATCTTATCAAAATGTTCAATTCAACTATAAGTTTATTGAAATCAAAGTTTATATGATTATAAATTTAATCTCAAAAGTTTTTAAATTAATTTTTTTCCTGAAAGTTGTGTTGATTATGACATTTTTTATAGATATACCAAATGTCATTTTGAAATGTAAGTTTATGCATGATGTATAGTTTTATTTTCTTTTAATTTTCCAATTGAATTTTCAAAATTATTGAGCATAGTTCCTTTATATTCTCTTATATATTTAAACTTAAAAATTGAGTGGAAGTTAAAGGCATGGAAGAGGTAATATTATTACAAATGATTATTTTGTTTTCCTCTATTAATAATGTTTAACACATATAAAAAAAAAAAAACAGAATTCAAAAAATAGAATTCTTTGAACACAAATTTTTTGAATAAAGTTAATGCATTAGTCTTTTGGTATAATGATTGGAATTTCATAAAGAAACTCCATAGTTAAGCGTGCTCATCTCAAAAAAATCCTAGGATGGTTAACCTCCTGAAAAGTTACACCGAAAGGATAAAACAGTGAGGCCCTTAGGACAAAATGGAAAATATCTGAATATTTAAGAGTTTGGGCTATTACAAATAATATAAGAGAAATACACAAGCCAAAAGATGGAAATTAAGTGCCTTATAAAACAAAGTGCTACGCTATAGGAGCCACCTCTTGAACTCTGTATGGGAGAAAGTGCAAAGTGGAGTCAGTCACCGCATGAAATTGTATGGGCTACCTTTGGAATGCTATATGCCTAGTGGATGATTTTATCTTAAACATATTGATGAGGATTTCAGTTACTTAAGTGGGGGAGATTGTGAAACCCCATAAGTTAAAAGATGCTTAACTCTTAAACATCGTGGCACCTTTTAGTATAAAGATTAAAATTTCATTAAGAAACTTTGTAGTTAAGCGTGCTCATTTTGAAGAACCCTGGGATGGGTGACCTTTCAGGATGTTACACCAACATGACAAGACTGTGCGGCCCTTTGGCCAAAACAAATAATATATCTATATTTAAGAGTTTGAGTTGTAATAGTCAACCCTTAATGAAGGGTTAATTTTAATAAATTTATTTTATTAATATTTTATTAAAATTTATTGAAGTTCAACCCTTAATGAAGGGTTAATTAAATTTGATTTTTTTTATGTCAATGTAGACACCCGGATCAAATCCAAAAGAAAAAAAAAATACAGCATACCTGTGCTGAAATCCCGCTGAGGTTCTGCCAAAAATCCCATAGAAATCCTGTAGCCGTCAGCAAATAGCGTTGTTGGCATCATCTCCACGATTCCTGCAGAAATCACACTCTCGATCTCTGTCCCACTCAGTGGCGAAGCCAGAAATTTTATTTAGGGAGGGCCTAAATTAAAATATTTATGTTTGTACTCTCATCTGAAAGTTAAAATACATTAAAATATTTCCGGTTGCGACTTTTTTTTTTTTTGAAAAACAACCAATTTCTTTGAGTTACATTTGTCATACCATGCATTTTATTAACTGCATTAGCATCTAATGAATCTCCATTCTCTACAACCAGAATCTTCTAAAAGAGTCAAAAAGTGAGCATAGACAGAAACCTCAATCTTTGTTAATTGTGGAAGTTGAAAATGTTGTTATGGAATAATACATTAGTAAATAACCTAGAAAATATAACCACGAATTTCAAAACATTTACTGATCAGGCATACTGAACCTGACAAAAAGTTAGTTCTAACCCAATTTCATCCTTAATATTCAAACAGGTAAATAACTTAACTAGTTTAACAGCAATAAAGGTAATAGTGCATTTCAATAGGCAAGAATGTACTTTGGATTCTAAAACATGAACCCAAATGCAACTATGGCCATGGCCTACTGCAAAAGAGAAGAAACTGCTAGCAAAGAAAAACAACAATCACTTCCCAACAACCTTACCTTAAAACTTCTTAATCCAAGTCTCATGGTTTGTTCTCCGGCCCAGAAGCTCCTTGGCTACCCTAAGTTTCATCATTCCCACTCACACTACCTTGCGAATCCCCTGCACTGTTGGCATCAGCTTGAGACCTTAATCCCCTGAATGGCCAAGTAGCGATATCCTAAACCTCTGCTCCACCGGGTTTGATCGTTGCCCATTGGCATTCTGCTCCTCAAATCCCGCAGGTGTCCCACTCGAACCACCAGAACCTGCAATCTCCATCTCCACAGCCGACGTTGGCGCTTCATTCCTATCACTCTTTCACTGCTCATAGTCATGATCACTCGTTGGGAGCTCATACCGGCAAACTGGACAAGAGTTGTGGAGTTCCAAGCCATGGCAAATGCAGTCCTTGTCGAATACATGCTTGCAAGGAAGCTGCTTGGCCACCTCCCCTGTCTCAAAAGACTCTTTGCAAACTGCACACTACGCCTCATCTGAATTTTTTTAAGGGGGGGCACGTGCCCCTTCTGCCCCCCCCCCCCCCTTTCCCTCCGCCTCTGGTCCCACTCTCATCATTAAATGTCAGACTCATCCAAGCCTTTCAAGCTTCAGATTCAGCCCTTGCTTGTCATCTCAAACTTCCCAACCTCTGCTCACTAACCCACGGCCAAATCGAAAGGCCCTCAAACCTCTTCCCTGCTCTCGACTCCAAGCCACACGTGAAATCCATGACCCTTCCCTCATGCTGTACAGCCCAAAGAGTCTCTCTGCTTTCTCCACATCTCAGTCGAGAATCTCCTCCTCCCATAATTCTTTTCTTCTTTCCTTGGCTGCTATCCACAATGATCAGAAGACTGAAATTTCAACTTTCTTGTTGTTTCCTACAGCAAGAAGTGCAACCCAGACTCCAAGAAGCTGGCCTTCCTCGCTCCACTCGTTTGCACCTTCAAATGAACTTCCAACTAGCCTATTTAAGTTAGATACCTGATGATATTCCCAAAGCCATAGCCGAAAGCTCTCACAAGCCACAGTTCTATCCATAGTTATCTCTGTCTTTGGTGATTCTTCGGGTCTCTATATTAATAGGGATAAATGCTCTATAATCTTTTCTCATGAAAACCAAGTTACTACAAACATTTTGAATCTCCTGCAATTTACCTGTGTTGAAAATGTTATCAAATACCTCGGACTGCCCATCTCTTCTAAAAAACTCGCTATTTCTCACTTCCAACCACTACTGAGTAAAATTTCTACTCTACTTGCTAGTTGAAAAGTCAAAATCTTGTCTTTTGCAGGTAGGATTCAATATTTGAAATTTACGATTGCTAATTCGATTGCTTATTAGATTCGTGGAGCTATCATTCCCAAGGCTGGTTGTAAACTCATTGATAGAATGTGTGCAAGATTTTTATAGCATGGGTCTATTACTGATAAGAAGTTACACTTGATTTCTTGGAGGAAAACTAGTCTGCCTTACTATTATGGGGGACTTGGTATACCTGACATTAAGTCCATGTATTATGGGTTTGCTTGCACTTTTCTGTGGAGATTCTACTCTTTTAAATCACCTCTCAATAGCTGGTATAAAAGCAAATTTGAATCCCCTTTTAAACCTCCCATTACCAGAGCTTCTCACTTCTGGAAACATATTTTCTCTACTGCCTCTTCTATTAAAAACTCTCTGAAATTTAATGTTACTAATATGGATTGCTCCCTTTCTTTGAAATGGGATCCGTGGGTGAAGGGGCAATCTATGGTTGTGTTAAACCTGCAGGGTTTGCCGAATTCTCTGGTGGTAAGTAATTTGATTTGTAATGGCTGCTGGGAACTGTCTACTATTCCTAGTCATATGCATCAGCTTTTTCTATCCATCCCTATTCAAGATGACGACAATGTGCTCTCCTGGTCTGGGAAAGGAGTCCCTTGTTTTAAAACTTTTGAAAGAAAATTCTTTGAGAATATTTTTAAAGTGCCTTGGTATAAATATATATGGCATAAGCATTTTGCCATACGCTACTCTTCTTACACTTGGTTAGCAATTAATGTGGGGCTGAAAACTGCTGACATTTTAGCTTCTAGGAGGATTCAAATTAACCCAATATGTTACTTATGTCAGAATGAAGATGAGTCATCATCTCACCTATTTTTTCAATGTCCGGTCTCTTTCATCATATTACATAACTTTTTACATGAAGTGAGAGGTTTTCTTTTATGGCCTAATATGATGCAGTTGTTTGATTTTTTTGAGGATTACAAGAAATTGAGGGAGCTAAAAGAAATTTCTGTTACTTTGTCATTTGTTGTTTGTTGTATTTTCTATGGAGGGAGAGAAATGATAGAAGATATGGTGGTAAACATAGTACAATTCACTCTCTTTGCCATAAAATTTCCATGGCAATCTATGCTAAAGTTTCTAAATGGAAGCATTTTGATAAGCTTCAGAATTCCTACCCCAACTATTTTTTCTGGAGATAATACCATCAGGCAGAGAATTTTGAGGTCCCTAGGCGATGATGATATGGTACTCTTCCCTGGACGGCCTCCGTTTTCCTTGGGTGTCTGCTTATCTCTCTGGACAATCATTTTGTGGATCACTCTTTTGTGGTATTTCGTAGGCAACCGGGAAGATCTCTCTGGTGCTGAACTATGTTTTCAGCTGGTTTTGGCAATTTCCTTTACCTTTCTGTAATTCTGAGCCTTTCTGGGACTTATTTTGTATCTCTTCCTGTGATGATTTTTTTGTTGTGTTCCCTTTTCCTTGTAATCCTGGAGGCTGTTTGCGGGTTTTTTTACTTGAAATCATTTTGGTTTAAATATATGGGCTTTTGCCCCAAATTTTCCCAAAAAAAAAAAATAGTTCTATCCATAGCAGCTTTCATCAATGTAAATGTCCTTTTCCATCATCCCAATACAGAGTATCATTCACCAAATTGTCATATAGGCCCATTATCTATCTACCTAGTACTACTTTTCCTAATCATTCCACCACAACAACAGCGCACTAAGATCCATAGAATATTTATCCTCTAATCCACTTCACATAAGCAGCCCATTCCATTAAAAGCCCATCTACCCAACAGAGCTCTTGTAACCCAACACATACTTCATCTTCTTGGAAAATCTGTAACTAGTTCACTAAACAAAAAGAGGCCCATCCCACTCACACTTAAGCCCAAATCATACACTCAAACCTGATTCATTCCATTCGACCCAAGCCTACATCCAAACAACAAACTTTTTCATCTTATATTCTATTTTGTTTTATTTCTATTTCCTGTTATTAGCATAGATTTTGCATTATTAATACTATCAACATTGTTAATTTGTAGTATTAGTTTTATTATTATTATTTATCATTATTGTGAAAAAAAAAGAATGGATTTTTCAAAAATAAAAAAAAAAGAAAAAAAAAAAAAAAAAAGGGTTTAAAAAAAGAAGAAGAAGAAGAAGAAGAAGATGAAAATATAGCTTTGTGCACTTTCATCTTGGAGCCCTCCACATCGACGACGTGGTTTGCTAAGGAATAAATTTTCTAAAACTCGGATTCTCACCCTCGAAGTTCATGGCGCACCGAAAAACTACCTTTACACGCCTTTATTTCACGTGGTGAGATGGAACCCTCATGCGACGCCTAAACGAGGCGGGTAATCACCTAAAGCCCTACTTAAATGTTCATGGCGGACAGAAAAACGGCCCATACACGCCTTTATTGTGCGTGTTGGGATGAGACCCTGGTGCGACGCCTACTGCGAGGTGGGGTCACTCATAAGTACCCTCGAGTGATGCTTATTATTATTTAAGGTCTTCTTTAATATCTAAAAATAAGATTTATTGAAGGCCTTTACTAATCCATTACTGTATGGTAATAGATGGTAAAGTATCTCCAATCGATGTTGTGAGATCTTGCAAAACTGTTGATTTTAGTGCTTCTAATTGAAGGATCATTATCTGAGATAATCGAACGAGGAACACCAAATCAATACACAAAATTTTCTTTGAAAAACTTTAGAACTAGATGTGCTTAAACTTGTTTAAAATGAACCACTTCTATCTAATTTGAGAAGTACTTTGTAGCTGCTAATATGAATTTGTGACCTTTAGATGACGGAGGATCTATCAGACCGACAATGTCCATGCCCCAACTTTCAAATAGTCATGACATAATAGTTGAATATAAGACATTTGGTGGCTGATGCAGAACTACACAATGCAGCTAACACTGATGACAACGATGTGCAACATAAATGCTGTCATTTATCATCAATGGTTAGTAATATCCCATTCATTTTATTTGTATTTTTATTTTTGGCTTGGATATATGTGCACCACACAATACAGTATGTACTTCTTTTACGATCTTATGTGCTTCTGATTTATTTAGATAATGTAACCACATATGATAAAAGGATATTTTCTATAAGGTGTCGTTAACCAGAGTGTAGGATAATGATCATCTTTTAATCTGATTTGTCATTGATTTATTATGAGAGCTTATTTTCTTATAAGTATTCGATGACAGTTTTTCTTCAATCTACCACTTCATCATCTACTGCTAAAATAATTTTCACCTCAATTGGGGATTTTCTATTTATATAACAAAGTCTACAAGAGAAAAAACTTGTCAGCCTTGCACTTCTATCTGAATTGAATATTCCTTAGAATATGCTAGGGCTTTAGCTAACTTAGCAAGAGCATCCACGATAGAGTTCTTTACACAGCAAATTATGTATAACGTCACATTTGGAATTCGTTCTAGAAAATGCTTCATGTACTGGTGGTAAGGAATCAAAACATCTTTTAATACTTTGTAAATTCCAACCACTTGATTAATCACAAGTTGAGAATCTTCAAAGATTTTGTTCTCTTTAATTCCATATAAATAAAGCCACTTATTAGTACTTTTTACTTAACTTTATTATTCATACAAGGTTCCAAATATGGTATGAGTAATACATCACATGTTTATCTGCTGTAATGAATATTATACTAATTCTAACTTTCCTAAAAGGTTTGATATTAATTTTCTAAGTTAGGTAATTGACCTTGGAAAGATCTCAGTTGGGTAAGGCTTTTAGTGGTGGCATTTCTATTATTACTTTAATTTTATTCAGATCAATTTTAATTCCATGGTGTCAAATCAGAAACCTAGAAATCCCTAAAGTGAGGCCAAATGCACACTCTAAGTATTCTTTTTAAGTTATATGATGAAATCTATGGAAAATAATTCTTAGTCTAAAAATAATAATATCTTTCAAGACTTTTATGAGTAGATCATCGATATTACACTCTACTGGGTGGTAGATGAGTTCATCAAAAGTCTTCTTCATTTCTCAACGTAAGTTGCTTCTTCATTTCTCAACGATAAGTTGCTCTATCATTCTTTAATCCGAAAGGCATGACTTTGTAGTAATAGATCCCTATCGACATTCTGAATGTATATATTATTATTGACATCTTTCTTGATTTGATTGTATCAAATGAGTTGTCCATAAAAGGAGAATATTTCATGCAAGGAAGAAATATCTACCATGAGTTCAGGTAATAGGAAGTGGATCACCATCTTTAGTATAGGCCTTATTTAATATTTGAAATTGATGAAAACATGTATCTAATCATTCTTCTTCTTGATTAGAATGATTTTAGCTAAGTTCAATATTTTTGCTCCCTAATAAAGCCAACGTTGATTAGTTTCTTGACTTCAACCATTACCTACTGCTCAATGTCTAATAGCATCCGTTGAGGTGCTTATTTTACTGGAATCATGTTGTTTGCAAGTTTTACAAGCTTTGTTTAAAAAGTGCAAAATAATTATAATTATTTTTTCAGAAAATTTGAGTACTGGCTTTTAGATTTTTTTTTTTAGTTTTATACTATAACTCACCATCATGAATGATATCACCATAGATGGTGAAGATGTCATTCTCCGATAGGTTCAAATTATAAAATTTCAAACATTATCTTAACTATAATAATCAAATTTAGGAGAGAATTACATGTTTCTCCGAAAAGCCAATATGATGTTCAATCCTATGTTTAGCTATGATAGTTAGAATCATCTATCATTAATTATTATAGTCGGATCATCATATTGAACTATATGTGACCCTGAGGGGATCAAAATTTCATTCAAATATGCATCTAACTATATTAATCTAAATATGTTTGTTTGCCATTCAACTCATATTTGGATACTCGAATAAGAAATGGGTATATATATTTTTTTGCAAGTTGAAAGGCTCCAGTTATTATTTGTTATCCTAATGATGATGATAGTGATCATTCTTAAATTTGAGTTTCCCAAGGAAAATATTTTTTTGTTTTTTTAGAGCCTTAAATCTCCTATGAAGGCAAGCATTCAAAGTTAATTACAACTCAAGAAGTTTGGGCTTCCTACGAACATTATTGGTTAAATAATGGTAGAAATTTAATTTAGAATATTCAAGGAGTGATACGAAAGGAGTGAGGTTGAAATTTTAATAGAGATTGGACAAAATTTGTACAACTATTTTGGAGGCTAATGAAGGAGTAAGAGGTATTTTAGGATTCTGAAATAATTCAGAAATTTCTCAATCTATATAAAGAATTGAGCTTTATTTTATTAGAATGTTAGGATTAAATTCTCAATGTTAGGGACTTATGATTTTGGGTCTGCCCAAATCCTAAAACTAAGTTGGCACTAAATGAAAGTGAACCAAACATAATTAATGAAATGCAAATCTAGGCTTACCTCAACAAGAATTAGAATGCTAGCTAAATGACATGAGAACTTTAAATCCATGTATCTGGACTTTATAAAAGATGGGCAGGCTATTGTTTAAGTTCTTGACTCGGTTAATTAAAACTGTATTTTAAATCCAGAAAGTATCCAGAACTTCAAAAATTCACCAGAATTTTATTTCTCATCCATTTTTGGAGTTCTTTGGCTTGTTTTGTTCGTATTTTTAAGTTATAATGATAAGGTGGTCATGTTTTCATAACAACTTGGAAGCTTTGTAAGGAAGAAAAATCAAATGTAGAAATATAAATATTATAAATTTCAATCTAAAAAATTTCCTATATGTGGAGGGATCATTTTTAGCATTGCAAGAAGCTTGGACATGTAAGAAGACATTTTCTCGATCTTATTGATTCAAAGAAGAAAGAGAGGATGTTGAGAGGAAGAATGAAAATAAAGAAAAGAAGCACTTCAAGAAGAAGAAGAAGCTTTTATGGGCCAACCCATATTTTGATGAATCAATTTTATCAGATGAAGACGGTCAACATTTGTCTTATAACAATAGCAAAATCTTATTATGATTTTTAAGAGGTGTGTAATGATATATTTTATGAAGAATTACATGATGTATTTAATGAACTAGTTGGTGAATATAAAAAATTAAATACAAAATAGAAAATTTAAAAAAAAGGCATAAAAATTTAGATATGCATTTTAATGAATTAATAATTAAATGTGATTACATGAAAATATATATTCTTTATTAGATATCTTTTTACTTGTTTGGAAATTTGAAAGAGATAACATTTTGTTAAAAATAAGATTAGATTTATGCATGAAATCATAAGTTCATTATAGAGATCCATCATGTTAAACATCATAAAGTTTTTTCTTATATGCCACATATGTAGACATCATACTAAGACAATGTAAATGCTAACATTTAGTGTAATTATTATGGTAGAAAAAATTTATTTCATTTGATTGCTATGCTTGTAGATCACAAAATGTTAAATAATCATCTTTTGTATGGCCACCAAAAATACGAGCATTTCACATACTATATGTGGTAGTTTTAATATTCTCATTTACAATGAGGACCAAAAAATATTTGGGTTTAAAATTTTAATATTTGATTTTCTTTTGTAGGAATGCCTTCAAAGCAAAATTAATGAAGACATGTGATACTTGGATAGTGGATGTTCAAGACATGATGAGTGATAAAGCAAAATTCACTACTTTATAACCAAATGATGGAGGATATGTTACATTTGAAGATAATGCAAAGGAAAAGATCATTGGCATTGGATTCATTTGCAAGAACTCTATTGTTTTAGAAAAGTTTTATTTATTTTTAGTTTAAAATATAATTTAATATTAATCGGTCAATTATGTGATAAGTGTTTATATATTTCTTTTTATGCTTCATATTTTATCATTAGAAGTAATATAATTATTTTTATTATTATAAACAGAAATAAAAAACTTATTTAATTAATTTAGAAAATATAAATGATATTATTTTGAATTTGTTTGTATGAAATCCATGATTGATGATGCATGGTTATGACATAGAAGGCTATGTCATTCCAATATCCACACATTAAAAAATTTTCTAAACTTGATATAGTAGTTGATTTATAAAAAAATAAATTGTTTAGTTTGATTTTATATGTGATGAATGCATTCATGATAAATATATTAAAAGTTTATTCAAGAGTAAAAATATAATAATCACTAGTAGACCATTAGATAAAGTTTATTCATGATAAATAATGCCACTTTTATGCTTTTAACTTGCACTCTTTAATTATTTATACATTTCAAAGTTCAAAAAAATAAGAAAATAAAAAGGAACTATGTTTTTTAAAATTTAAAATGAAAGCGGAAAATTAAAAGAAAATAAACTATACTTCTTACATAAACTTACATTTTAGAATGACTTGTAGTATATATATAAAACTTTGACAAGTTCTACATGAATTTTTAGGTAAAAATTTAATTGAGAAACTTTTGAGATCATTAAATCCAAGATCATATGAACTTTGATTTGATCAAACGTATAGTCGAATTGAACATCTCAACAATGTGAACCTAAAGATACAAAAAGTGACCTAATCCGAGGTTATATGATATCAAATAAAATAATTGAATCATATTTGGAACCATCAGACTTTAATTGAATGGCTAAATGATATCCAAATTTGACATACTTATAGCTGAGTTGAGAGACTCGTCGAGACAAATTTAATGATCCTAAGATTCACTTGAGTTCAATATCATTAAGGCACTTAAATGCTACATAAACACTTAATGTAGCACTTAAATGCTACATAAGCTCTTATTTGGCATATCCATTAACAAGTATACATTAAGAAATTGAGCTTGCTTTGACACATCATTAATGCTCTATAACATCAACAATAACATAATGGCTTGGACTTATTGATAATATGATCAATTGCCCTGGAAGTTACTTCATATTTGTAGGAAGTTGGCTCAACCTAACATAATAATTTATTAATTGATCTTGACCTTTCAAAAGCAACATAAGTAAGATGTATTGGTAACTAAAAAAATATTAAAAATTAACTATCAAATGAATATTTATTTTATTGATGTTGATTCATTTACTAGCTTTAGTTACCAATCTCATAGTTAAAGTTGATACTGCAAATACGTACATAAAAAGTTGTTAGCACCAAATCTACTTCCATAAATAAGTCACTGATATATTTGGCCATTTCTTTCATTATGCAACTCTTCCACCAACAAATCTTAATAACTTGACAATTTATTATGTCTAGATCTTCCTCAATTGAAAGCCTACTTGAGCATTTTTTTTAGTTAGATTTTAATTTGACTTGAAGCCCAGATTACTTTACTTAATATGTAATATTCCCTGCAACTAGACTATATTATTGGAAAGCTTCCTAGAATTTTAACCTTCCAAAATTTCTCTTCCAATAATCTTCAAAATCCATAAAACAGTATGGGGAGCTTTATACTTTAAATGAAATTTGTATTCCTTTGTAAGAATATTTTCTTTATTTCATTTTCATCAAAATTCATTACGGAGCGGCTCAACTACACTAGAGCAAATCAACGCCGAGGAGATTGGGTATTCAAAAATTTTGATTGGAGATGAATGGTTGCAAATAATTGGATGCAAGTTGGTTGTCAAAAAAATTATTAAGTCGCAAAATTTTGAGAAAATTTCGGTAGCCTCCCAGCGTCCCCTCCCCGGCGCTAGAAGGTAAGGAGCGGTTCGACTCGATCACAGTGAATCAATGGTGAGGAGATTGGGTCTTCAAGTCTTCAATCCCTTGGTCAGATAAGCTCAACAACCAAGGGCTTCGAGGGACTTGATCAACCCCCGGACTTCCTTCAAATTGCTGCAAACTATTTGAAAATCCATTTCTCCTTTTTTTTCAAAAAATTACATTAATTATTTAAATGAATTTTAATTGCGTTTTTCTCCAATCTTTTAAATGTTTAAGTCTTGGATTTTTTAGGAAATTTTGACATCCTCCCGGCATCCCCTCCCTGGCGCTGGAAGGTAAGGAGGGCATTTGCCCTTTTAAGTCCGCCCGGCCGGGGTGAGTCAATGGCTGGGGGCCTCAGGACATTGTCGGGTCCCAAAATTGGGCTTTAGAAGCTCTAATTGATGACGAGTGCTTATGATTACTGGAAGATCATTGTCTATTGCCTATTACCGGTGATTGTCAATTGCCATGCTGAATTAATGATCCCTTTTCTCTCTTTTTATTTATTTTAAAATAATAAAATAATAATAATTATATTATTATAATAAATTATATTTATTATAAATATACATATATATATAATATATATATATATAATATATATATATATAATATATATATATTATATAATATATATTATATATATATATATATATATATATATATATATTATATATATATAGTCTGGGAGAATGGGATCAGGAAGAGCCCGATCGGGAAGACTAGGGCACGCGACTTCGTTTGTGGTAGGTCTTGCGAGTCGGTGGTGGGTCGGGCTTCATTGGTTAGATTTTGGCCAGAGCAGGCAGTGAAGGTTGGCGGAAGTCAGCTAGGGCAGTGGCGAAAGAGGTTGATTGGTAGTCACGTGCGGCTTGGACTTCGTTCGTCTGAGGAGAGTCTTTCAAAAACTTCTTCTTTCTCTATGTGCCTCTCTGAATGATAGAGGAGTCCTTTTTATGTCGTAGAGGAGATCATGGGGAGTCATTTTGCCATCAGTTATAGGTCATGGGTAAGCGTGTATGTGTGAGTAAAGCTTGCTGACGGTTGAGCCGTGGATGAGTCGTGGGGAACGATTGAGTCATGAGAGCTATCTAGTGGTTTGCAGTTACAGATCAACAAATGCACCCAAAAAAAAAAAAATAAAATAAAATAAAAACAAATAGGATATGTTCTTTATAACATATCATGTTTGTTGCAAACTGGTTAACCTCATGGATCTCTAAAATTAAATTTTAGATGTCACAATGAGAGTCCTTTAGATATCCCTGATTTATCTTATTGATTTGTTAGAAATTAACATTTTTTTTGCCTGAGCTTTGTGCTTTTATTGGTTTAATGCAGAATCCATACTAGTGACCTAAACCTATTAGACTTTTGCTAGGTCAATGTTACATAACCATCATTCCAATGCTTTATGCAAGATGGACTTTGATGGTGACAATATCCCTTAGTTTAGCCTATAACTTTATAAGAACTACAGGATGACTTCTTTGGTCCTGAGCTTTGTGCTTTATCGGAAATACTGAAGAAGAGAAGCTCCTTCGATCTTAACTTTGTGCTTGACAGATTTATTGAAGGATAATGCCTCTAAATTTGATAGGAGTTTTGATTGCAGATTAATGCCTTTGAGTTATTTGAGATCTTTCTTCTGAATTTTGCCTCAATCCATTTGTTAGTTGAAAAAATTTTTAAAATCTAACCTGTTTTAATTTGTTAAATTTAAAAAACATCGAACTTGATAGTATCTATCATCGAGCTAACAAAATAGGTACTTTTCTACTACGGCTTCTTATCATAGCTTGTTGAGTATGTAATGCTATTAGTGGCTCGGCCACATATAGGCTTGTTGAGATGATATTATACCTATTTGAGCACTGAACTTGTACTATAATTACTCATATTTATCAAATTTGATTTGTTGAGGTTGCCATATCAAAATATCTTTTCAATCTGAGCTTCAAAATCTTGTCAAATTTAAAGAAAAATTTTCAATTTTTGCACTGATCATATATTACTTGCTTGAAGGCACTAATTTCTATAAGGTATTTATATAATGGTATCTTCATGAATACTTTTAAATATTTATTTAGGGTTGGATGATAACCCAAATAAATATTTAAAATGCTCCTTACCTTGAAGGGAAATTTCTTCTGTCATCAATTTTTTTGCATTTTTAAGCTTAAAAATGTCCCTTGTCTTGTAGGAGAATTTTAAGATATCTTAAAAATATTTTCTTCCTTTGGAAGGGAATGACCTTCAGCTTGATTTTTTAAGAATAACACTTATTCAGATATCTCCCATTGATCGGAGTTATATGTAGTCGACCTCAAGATCGATGAGTTAATAGGCTCCTCATTGGTAAACCTTCTCAATGATGAAAGCTCCTTCCCAATTTGGTTAGAATTTACCACTCATTTTTTAGTGTGGGATAATTGGTCTTCTCAGTATCAGGATGAATTCTTCTTCTTTAAATGCTTGAGGGCGTATCATACGATCAAAATATTTCACCATCCTTGTTTGATAAATCTCTAAATTTTTTTGAGCTTGGAGCTTGACTTTATCTTGTACATCAAGCTCTTCCATTTATAGGCAAGCATTTTGTTCTTCAGTGAAATCATACTGAACAGCTACTCGAAGTGACAGAAATTTAACTTCAAGTGGTAACACAGCTTCAGCTCCAACACCAATGCATAAGGAGTTACTTTCATTGGTGTTTTGTATGTAGTATGATATACCCATAATGCTTTTACAATCTTAGTATACCAATCTCTTTTATTTTTAGTGAGGATTTTCTTGAGCAGTTTTACGAGCATTATTTTGAAGGCTTATGCTAATCCATTTATTTTTAGATTATAAATTGATGAATATCGCCAATCAATTTTATGTTTCTCAATAAATTTATATATCTTAGTATTTTGAAAGCTAGACTACTATCTGCGATTATGCGGCATGGTACACAAAATCTATACACAAAATTATGAGTAAAAAAGTTAATTACATAATGAGTAGTGATTTGTTTGAATGAAATTACTTCAGCCCATTTAGAAAAATAAGTTGTTACAGTTAATATAAAATAGTGTCCAGTAGATGATGGTGGATCTATGGGCCGTCTTACATCTATCCCCTAGCTTTCAAATAACCAGGATGCTATAGTGGGATGTAAAGGATTTGGAGGTTAATGTATAATATTACCATAAATTTGACTTTCATGGCATAAATCTACATGTTTGGTATTGTCCTTTACCATTGACGGCTAATAATAACTCTTTCTTTTAACTTTAATTGCTATTTTAGGACCCGATTGATGTGCACCACATAGTCCTTCATGAACTTCAAAAATAACTTTATCAGCTTCATCTTTCCCTAAACATCGTAGACATATTTGCTCAAATGACATTTGATATAGTGTATTGTTAACAAACGCATATCACAATACTTTCTTCTTGATCTATGTAGCTAATAATTTATCTGCGAGAAGTTTGTTTTCTCTGAAGTAGTCAATAAAAGGCTACCTCCAATCATTTTGCTCTTCAACTTCTAGGCATTCAAGCCAAGATTCATAGGCTATACAAAATTTTCTTCCTGTAAATATCTGGAGTTTATCTTATTGATTTTCCTGAATAATTTATTGGGGTAATTGAGGAATAATCGAAGTTATCTCCAGTTGGCTTGGATTTATTAATCCCTCTACCTGCGAGGAATATATAATTGCCAGCTCTAATACTCGATGAGTGTTGATACTGATTAACACAAGCTCGTCATTCATGGTTGCCATTTCTTAAT
The DNA here is from genome assembly GCF_001605985.2 of Dendrobium catenatum. Classification (NCBI taxonomy): domain Eukaryota; kingdom Viridiplantae; phylum Streptophyta; class Magnoliopsida; order Asparagales; family Orchidaceae; genus Dendrobium; species Dendrobium catenatum. The sequence continues at coordinate 432,909 of NW_021319127.1, forward strand.
TTAATTTTGCTGAAGAATCTACTTTATTATTATGAGCTCTAGATAATTGGATTAATATAACATTAATAACTTACTTCATGAGCTCGAGGACTAGTCTATGATAGTAAATAAACTCGATTCTATTAATTTTATAAATACCTAGTACTTAATTTATAACAAGTTTAAAATCACCAAAAATTTTGACGTTTTAAATTTCCATTGAAACAACGATCTAGAGACCTGTTATTAAAACTTCATATTATGCTTCATTATTGGTCCTGGGTTCAATTAAACCAAATGAAAATCTCATTATCCCTCTATTCGGTGCTATAAAAATAAGACCAGTACCAGCTCGAGCTTTGGGGAGGTTTGGAGGTTTGGTAGGTTTAATTGATGATGCACCGTCAAAATATATTTCTCATATTTATGCTTTTTCTTCTTCTAGAACAACTATAATTTGTTCTTTGGGCAGATCATCATTGAGTGGCAAGTCTGTAGGAACAGGATGTGCGGTGAGAAAATCTGCTAAGACTTGCCCTTTCACTGTTTTCTGGGGATATACATGATACTAAACTGTAGAAGTATCACTGCCCACCTAGCTAGGCGACCTGTCAATACTGATCTTATCATCAACAACTTCAACAGAACAATCTTTGATTTCAGTATTATTTTATGAGACAACATATAGTGTCAGAGCTTTTGGACAGCAAAAATTAACATCAGACAATGCTTCTTTATTGGTGAGTAACGTATTTCCACTCCGATTAATCTTGGATTGATATAATATAGTACATTTTCTTTGCCTTATTTATTGTACTGAGTTAGAAGTACTCCAAGGGATTTTTCTAGTGTGTGGTGTATAGGATAAGAGGTTTCCTTGGAATTAGTGCTGCAAGAATCGGTGGGCTTAATAGATATCTCTTGATACTATCACAAGCTTCTTTGCATTCATCATCCTATTTAAAATGAATATCTTTCTTCGTCAGCTTTGTAAATGGTTGACATCTACTTGATAAATTTAAGATAAACCATCGTATAAATGCAAGTTGTCCTTATAAAAAATGAAGTTGATAGAAACTTTTCTAAGGAAACTCTGAAAGCACATTTGAGTGGGTTCATTTTGAGATTGAATTTTCTAATCATTTCAAATACAATTCTCAAATCTTCGAGGTGATCTTTTTGATCTTTACTTTTAATAACAAGATCATTCACATAAAATTCAACTTTCTAGTATTGGTTAAAATTGAAACCATTCAGGTTGAACGCCATAGTGCTAATACCCAAAGCAGTGAACCAGATACCCACTACTGGCCAAGCAGCCAGGAAGAAATATAAACGAATTTTTTGAGTGTCCATGTTTATTTATGGCATGAAACAACTCGCAGCATGGGTCTTTCTTATTGATATCATCAAATATATGTGTCATGGTTCTTTAGTATGTAGCTTCTGCATTCTTCAATCCAAAGAGCATAATTGTGTAGTAAAATATACTGATAGGAGTCCTGAAAGAAGTGTACTTTTCATCTTCAGATGTAATTTTGATTTAGTTATATCCAGATGATCCATCCATAAATGAGAATATATCATAGTTGGACGTATTGTCAACCAATAATTCTTATATTGGAAGTGAAAAGTTATCCTTTGGACATGCTTTATAAAGATCTCGAAAGTCGATACATATGCGAATTTATCTATTCTTCTTTTTCATTGGGATAATATTGGCTATCCAATCAACATATTTTTCTTCTCGAATTAAATCTGCTTCGATAAGCTTCTTAGTTTCTGTAATAACTTGCTCTTATATCTCTAGCCTCATTCGCGTTGGAGCTTACTTAATAGGGCATCTAGTCTGATGGCTAATTTATGAACAGCTATATCAGGGGATAAGCCTAATATTTTATCATATGTCCAAGCAAAGCAATCCCTGAATTTATTGAGTAATGCTTTCATCTTTTCAGCTTTATTCTTGGAGAAAAAAGCACTAATGAAGGTCGAGCGAGATTTCTCATCAGTTCTGAGAAGATATAATTGAAAATCGATGGGATTTCTTAGAGGATTTTTTAAGATGTTGACCATCGAGAATATTATCTATAGGAGTCATATTTGGGACCCATTTTTGATGAATTTTTTTAATGGTGGATTTCTAGGGGTGCACATTAGATGTCACACTACTCTTTTGAATATATTTTTCTAGAGACATTGGTCTTTATATTTATTTTTTCTTATTTCGGGACCTTTTAGCGGTGGATTCTTGGATATGCTTCCAAGTATCATATTTCGATGCTTATCGTACTTATCTTGACTCTTTCTTTGCTCTACCATCATAATAGATGGTTACTTTTATCTCTATCTAGAACTTTCAAAAACAACTTTTGGATGTAGGGACCAAGTGTCACATCTTGATGTTCACTATATAGAGCTCAGTATTATCATTATTATTATTTGTTGCTACTATAGCATTTAGATGACTAGTCAAATATGAAAAAAAAACTAATCCCCAATAAAGTTGCTAGAAATATGTGGGCTCTAAAAATTTGATTTGATGAGTGCCCCAGCCTCTCCCCGCCATTAGTCTATTTTACTTTTATTTTTTTGTGTGACGATGACGATAGAGAGTTTTAATGAGATTAGGTTTCAGGTGAATTTTCATAAGGCAGATTACATTTTAGATAAGACACTACCCCGAGATTTCACCCACATTTTATGAGAACTTTTTGATCTGAGTTCTAGTTTCCTATAGGCGTAAGCCCCTACAGTTAATTACCCTTCCTGATATTAGGAAAGAACTTTCGGTTAAGGCTAGACGTTAAAGAGGTCAAATAGGTTATAAGCCCATCATATAATAGCAATAGTTTTAAGATTTGAACTTTAGATTTGAATTTTGAAATTTTGAATTTAGAGTTTATCACCATAAACTTAAAACTGGTGGTGGGGGGAATGAAGACAAGCCCGATCAAGATCCCATGATTTCATTATCCCGGTTATAATGATCCATAGTCTACTTAGTCAGAGGAGGTAGTAGAACCATCATAACAGAAGGTACTTTATCAGTAGCCATGGGTTACTGAGTCTAAGAGTACCTTATTGACCTGGGTTGGTATTTATCTAAGGGGATATATCTGAATCCACCTTAGATGAAAGAGGGCTTTATGCCTATCGAATATACACTATGATTAATAACTCAAGGGTTTGAATCCATTATAGAATATACAGGCTTTGGCCATGATTGTAATTTAATGGTGCCATTTTGCGATAAAATAACCCGATTAGAGGACACATGCCACGTCCTTACTGCAAAAGACTATTTGAGGATGAATCATTGTGTCGACATGCATTTGCTTTTTATGAGTTGAGGTTAATTTCAAATTTATCACCCTCAATAAATGGTTGCGGGAGGAGGATAATATTTATTTTTAAGTTTTTAGATGATAGATTTTATATTAAGAATTTGGGCTTTTGTTTGATTTGAGAATTGACCCCTTCGGTTGAAATTTTTTTAGCAATACGGACAATATCTAAGTGACATTAAGGTCACTTATTTTTGTAGGATATTGGTATATATTTTGTACTTCAAGTCATGTCAACTCTAGTCCTTTGAACGAGGAGGATGAAACTTGAATATTCAACCCACACAACATTTTGGAATCGTTAGATTTAGGACTTAGATGTGATGGTTGGAGCACATGCGGGTTGTAGCATTTGACCCTTCTCAGCATTCTCGATCATTAGTGTTTATACTTTTAACATGTTGATTGGACCACATGCAGGATTTTTATTTAGTTTAAAAAGAGAATGAGTATTTGGCCCTACGCAGCATTCTCAGACATTTGTGTTTTGAAATTTACTGCCTTTATCGGAGTACACACAGGGTAAATTTATTTTAAGGGATCATATTTAATACTCAAGAGGGGAATTTTAAAATATTTAAATATGATCCATTAGTGCAAGTGATTTTGTTTATAAATGCCCAAGATTTCATTTAAGGCCCTACGAACGCCTTCTTTTTGGTTGTACACATGTTGCGGATCGGGTGGCGTCGGTGTATTAAATTTCACTTTCATTTTAAGCATCTTATCCTTCAAATCTTGAGCCTCTATATTCATGCTCATACTATCATATGATCTTATCATTGTGATGAAGATTGTATAATAAAACTTATATTTATTTCTTTCACGAGTAAGACAATTCTTTCATCACATTTATATTTCAAACTCACACATATGTCTTGATTACATTGTTAAGGAGCATTAAAAACAACACTTGTTTAGTGTCTTATTTATAAGCTCTTATTTGGCATATCCATTAACAAGCATACATTAAGTAATGGAGCTTAGTTTGACACATCATTAATACTCTATAACATCAATAATAATATGATGGCTTGCACTTATTGATACTATGATCAATTGCCTTGAAAGTTACTTCATATTTGTAGGAAGTTGGCTCAACCTAAAACAATAATTTATTAATTGATTTTGACCTTTCAAAAGAAACATAAGTAAGATGTCTTGGTAACTCAAAACATAGTAAAAATCATCTATCAAATGAATATTTATTTTATAGATATTGATTCATTTACTAGCTTTAGTTACCAATCTCACAGTTAAAGTTGATATTGCAAATTACGTACAGAAAAAGTTGTTAGCACCAAATATGCTTCCATACATAATTTACTGATATATTTGGCCATTTCTTTCATTATGTAACTCTTCCACCAACAAATCTTTATAACTTGACAATTTATAATGTCTAGATCTTCCTCAATTCAAAGCATACTTGAGATTTTTTTTAATTAGATTTTAATTTGACTTGAAGCCCAGATTACTTTACTTAATATGTAATATTTCTCACGGAACTGATTTTATTGTTGGAAAGCTTCCTAGGTCTTTAAACTTCAAAATTTTATTCCAATAATCTTCAAATCCATAAAATAGTATGGTGGAGCTTTGTACTTTAATAATGAAATTTGTAGTCTTTTGGAAGAATATTTTTTTTATTTCGTTTTCATCCAAAATTCATTTAGATTTAAGTACGGTATAGATTTTTATTTTTTGTTCAATTTCATTTAAAAAAAACTTTTTTTGTGTGAGAACCTTCCCGGCATAATCCCTACTAAGCCCAGTCGCTGAAAGGAGTGTAGAGCAGTTTGCTTACACTCGAATCCGGAATAAATCTAAAGGCGGAGAAGAATAGATTGGGTCTCTTGGTAAATTTGGTGGTGTAACGATGGAGGTTTGCAAAAGATAAATTCGGATGCCTTTGCATTGCGAAAATTGCCTTAAAGTCACAAAATTTTAAGAATTTTCGGCAGCCTCCTGATGCTACCCCTCCCTGGCGCTAATTGGTAAGGAGTGGTCGGACTCGATCAGACTGGGAAATAAGTGATGAAGGAGATTGGGTCTTCAGTTCAATCCCTGTTGGTCGGATAACGCTCAAGACAGAGAGCTTCGAGGGACTCGGATAAACCCCCAGGACTTTCCTTCAAAATTGTTCTGCAAACACTTTTAAAATCCATTCTATTTCTTCCTTTTTTTAAAATTATCATTATTATTTAAATGAAATTTTAAATTGCATTTTTTCTCCCAATCTTTTAAGTAGGACAGTCTTTGATTTTTTTAGGTAAATTTGGCAGCCTCCCGCATCCCCTCCCTGAGGCCCCTGGGAGGTTAAGGAGGGCATTTGCCCTTTAAGTCCGCCCGGCCGGGGAGTGAATCGGCTGGGGGGCTCAGGACATTGTGTGGTCTCTTGGATATTGGCTTCAGAAGCTCAGATTGATGACGATTGCTGATGATTATGGAAGATCATGTTTTATTGCTATTTACCGTGACTATTGTTGTCAGATTGCCATGCTAATTAATGATCCTTTTTCTTCTCTTTTTTATTTTTACTTTTTAAATATAATAAAATAGAATATATTATAATAAAATATTTTATTAAATATAATCTGTAATAAAATATTATTGTTATATAACTAATTACTATAATATATCATATATATAATATAATCATAATATACTAATATAACTAATATATTACTTAATTATATATATATATAATAATAGAGTAGGGAGAATGGATCAGGTAAGATGCCCGATCGGGCTAGGGGCCATGCTAGGGGCGTGAGCTAAGGCCGGCCTTCGTTGGGTGGTCTCGAGTTCGAGTAGGTCGGTGGGCTCCGACTTTTTGGTAGGATTTGGCCAGAGCAGGCAAGTGTGAAGGTTGGCGCAGTCAACTAGGGCGAGTGGCGAAAGAGGTTGATTAGGAAGTCAGCGTGGTGCTTGGGCTTTCGTTCGTCTGAGGATGTCTTTTCAAAAATCTTCTTTCTTCTTATGTGCACTCTCTGAATGGGAAGAGGAAGTCCTTTTTGTGTATAGAGGAGATCAGTTGTGGTGAGTCATTTTCATCGTTATTTAGGTCATGGGTGAGCGTGTGTGTGTAGCAAAAAGCTCTGCCGACGTGTTGAGCCATGGTGAGTCGTGGGGAAACATTGAGCTTCATGAGAGCTATCCGGATGGTTTGCAATTAACATGTCAACAAGGGTCTATAAAAATCAAGTGTACGTAGATAAATATCTAATACCCAATAACATAGATGTTGGTGTTGTTTATGGTGTAATTGTACCTGATCTTTAGTGAGGATAGATAGAAAAATGCAAGAAAGCTCTTTAAGTTCTATCTACTCTTCCTTTTTTTTAATTTTTATATACTCTTCCCTTTCCGCTTTCATGCGGAGAATAGGGCTTTATTTATAGCTTAAGAGATGAGAATTTTGATAATTTGAACTAGATCCGAAATACCCATCGTTCAGTACAATATTGATTCTCTTTAATATTTATGTTTAATTTAGCAATATAAGAGCCTTAATGATGTCAAACTCAAGTAAATCACCGGCTTGTTAGATTTTTATCATCAAGCCGCTCGATTCAACTATAATCATATAAATTTTGAATATAATTTAGTCGTTTGATTAATATCGATCTGAAGTTTTCAAATATGCTTCAAGCATTTGATTAGATCCCATTTAACTTAGATTAGGTCGCTGTTAGTATCGTTGGGTTCTTCTTATCAAAATGTTCAATTCAACTATAAGTTTATTGAAATCAAAGTTTATATGATTATAAATTTAATCTCAAAAGTTTCTAAATTAATTTTTTTCCTGAAAGTTGTGTTGATTATAACATTTTTTATAGATATACCAAATGTCATTTTGAAATGTAAGTTTATGCATGATGTATAGTTTTATTTTCTTTTAATTTTCCAATTGAATTTTCAATCTTATTGAGCATAGTTCCTTTATATTCTCTTATATATTTAAACTTGAAAATTGAGTGGAAGTTAAAGGCATGGAAGAGGTAATATTATTACAAATGATTATTTTGTTTTCCTCTATTAATAATGTTTAACACATCAAAAGAAAAAACAAAATTCTTTGAACACAATTTTTTTGAATAAAGTTATTGCATTAGTCTTTGTAACTTCTTCTTTTCACTTAAAATGGGAGGGGGATGTGTGAAACCTCTTATGTAAAAAGCAGGTAAACTGTTAAACATCGAGGAGCCTTTTGGTATAATGATCGGAATTTCATAAAAAAACTCCATAGTTAAGCGTGCTCATCTCAAAAAAATCCTAGGATGGTTGACCTCCTGAAAAGTTACACCAATAGGATAAAACAGTGAGGCCCTTAGGACAAAGTGGAAAATATCTCAATATTTAAGAGTTTGGGCTATTACAAATAATATAAGAGAAATACACTAGCCAAAAGATGGAAATTAAGTGCCTTATAAAACAAAGTGCTACGCTATAGGAGCCACCTCTTGAACCCTGTATGGGAGAAAGTGCAACGTGGAGTCAATCACAGCATGAAATTGTATGGGCTACCTTTGGAATGCTATATGCCTAGTGGATGATTTTGGGTTGAACATATTGATGAGGATTTCAATTACTTAAGTGGGGGAGATTGTGAAACCTTATAAGTTAAAAGATTCTTAACTCTTAAACATCGTGGCACCTTTTAGCATAAAGATTAAAATTTATTTAAGAAACTATGTAGTTAAGCGTGCTCATGTTGAAGAACCCTGGGATGGGTGACCTCTTAGGTTGTTACACCAACATAACAAGACTGTGCGGCCCTTTGGCCAAAACAAATAATATATCGATATTTAAGAGTTTGAGTTGTAATAAGGTTCAACCCTTAATGAAGGGTTAATTTTAATAAATTTATTTTATTAATATTTTATTTAAATTTATTGAAGTTCAACCCTTAATGAAGGGTTAATTAAATTTGATTTTTTTGATGTCAATGTAGACCTCCGGATCAAATCCGAAAGAAAAAAAAAATACAACATACCTGTGCTGAAATCCCGCCGAGGTTCTGCCAAAAATCCCGCAGAAATCCTGTAGCCGTCTGCAAATAGCGTCGTTGGCGTCATCTCCGTGATTCCTATAGAAATCCCACTCTCGATCTCTGTCCCACTCTCTTCATTAAATATCGAACTCATATAAGCCTTTCAAGCTTCAGATTTGGCCCTCGCTTGTCATCTCAAACTTCCCAACCTCTGCTCTCTAACCCACGGCCAAATCGAAAGGCCCTCCGACCACTTCCCCGTTCTCGACTCCAAGCCACACGTGAAATCCATGATCCTTCCCTCATGCCGTGCGGCCCAAAGAGTCTCTCTTCTTTCTCCACATCTCAGTCGAGAATCTCCTCTTCCCACAATTCTTTTCTTCTTTCTTTGGCTGCTGTCCACAATGATCAGAAGACTGAAATTTCAACTTTCTTGTTGTTTCCTGCAGCAAGAAGTGCAACCCAGACTTCAAGAAGCTGGCCTTCCTCGCTCCGCCCGTTTGCACCTTCAAATGAACTTCCAACTAGCCTATTTAAGTTAGATACCTGATGTTATTCCCAAAGCCATAGACGAAAGCTCTCACAAGCCATAGTTCTGTCCATAGCAGCTTTCATCAACGTGAATGTCCTTTTCCATCATCACAATACAGAGTATCATTCACCAAATTGTCATATAGGCCCATTATCTATCTACCTAGTACTACTTTTCCTAATCATTCCACCACTATCGACATTCTGAATGCTATATATTTCTCATCCTTGATATCTTTCTTGATTTGATTGTATACAAAGGAGTTGTCCATAAAAGGAGAATATTGCATGCAAGGAAGAAATATCTACCATGAGTTCAGGTATAGGAAGTGGATCACCATCTTTAGTATAGGCCTTATTTAAATATTTGAAATTGATGCAAACATGTATCTAATCATTCTTCTTCTTGATTAGAATGATTTTAGCTAAGTTCAATATTTTTTCTCCCTAATAAAGCCAATGTTGATTAGTTTCTTGACTTCAACCATGACCTACTGCTCAATGTCTAATAGCATCCGTTGAGGTGCTTATTTTACTGGAATCATGTTTTTTGCAAGTTTTACAAGCTTTGTTTAAAAAGTGCAAAATAATTATAATTATTTTTTCAGAAAATTTAAGTACTGGCTTTTAGATTTTTTTTTTTTAGTTTTATACTAGAACTCTCCATCATGAACGATATCACCATAGATGGTGAAGATGTCATTCTCCGATAGGTTCAAATTATAAAATTTCAAACATTATCTTAACTATAATAATTAAATTTAGGAGAGAATTACATGTGTCTCCAAAAAGCCAATATGATGTTCAATCCTATGTTTAGCTATGATAGTTAGAATCATCTATCATTAATTATTATAGTCGGATCATCATATTGAACTATATGTGACCCTGAGGGGATCAAAAAGTCATTCAAATATGCATCTAACTATATTAATCTAGATATGTTTATTTGCCATTCAACTCATATTTGGATGCTCGAATAAGAAATGGGTATATATATTTTTTTGCAAGTTGAAAGGCTCCATTTATTATTTGATATCCTAATGATGATGATTGTGATCATTCTTAAATTTGAGTTTCCCAAGGAAAATATTTTTTTTTTGTTTTTTTAGAGCCTTAAATCTCCTATGAAGGCAAGCATTCAAAGTTAATTACATCTCTAGAAGTTTGGGCTTCCTACGAACATTCTTGGTTAAATAATGGTAGAAATTTCATTTAGAATATTCAAGGAGTGATACGAAAGGAGTGAGGTTGAAATTTTAATAGAGATTGGACAAAATTTGTACAACTATTTTGGAGGCTAATGAAGGAGTAAGAGGTATTTTAGGATTCAGAAATAATTTAGAAATTTCTCAATCTATATAATGAATTGAGCTTTATTTTATTAGAATGTTAGGATTAAATTATCAATGTTAGGGACTTATGATTTTGGGTCTGCCCAAATCCTAAAACTAAGTTGGCACTAAATGAAAGTGAACCAAACCTAATTAATGAAATGCAAATCTAGGCTTACCTCAACAAGGATTAGAATGCAAGCTAAACGACATGAGAACTTTAAATCTATGTATCTGGACTTTATAAAAGATGGACAGGCTATTGTTTAAGTTCTTGAGAAATTAGGGCTGGCGTTTAGTGAAGGTCTTAATTGGACCCTTTACTTATGTGGGGTAATTATACTCAAATGCAATTAAAATTTTATTAATTTAATTGATTTCTGATGTAACACATACTGATTGATCTTATATGTGTAAATGATATAAAATAGTTTAACAATTTGGATTAAAAATATATTTTTCCCTAGAGATTGCATAGTATTCCCAAGATAGAGCTATATCTTAATAAGCTAGGTTGTCTTCCATAACCCGTAGGATGGGAGAAACCAAACAAGGAAGAGAAGGTAAATATTTATGCATGGGACCCTTAGCATGCCTGAGCTTACTTCTTAGTTTCACTAATCATTCGATGTTAGCCTTTACCCTTAGAGATAGGATACAAAATGAGCATATACGCGAAAAGGTTGGAGTAGCTCCAGTAGAAGATAAGATTAGAGAGAGTCTCCTTAGATGATTTGATCAGATAAAATGGCAGCCTTCCAATGACCTTATTAGGAGAGTAAATGTATTAGATTTGACTTATGTTAAGAAAGGTAGAGGCAGACCTAAAAAGACTTTGTTAGAAAATATTAGGAATGACCTTTCTTTATTAGATTTAAACGAGAATTTGACCTTTAATTAGACACAATGGAGAAACAGGATTCATGTAGCCGACCCCACGTAGTGGTATAAAGGCTTGTTGTTGTTGTTGTTGTTGTTGTTGTTGTGAGTAGTGTTGACCTCATTTTTGTATGAGGTCATCAGCTATTGCCCCAAACTTCTAATTATACATCCAAGGGTTGATAGCCTGCCACCTGTCAATCATTTAGCAAATCATTTAATCATTGTTTCAATCATCCTTCAATCATTGCCTTGATTTCAATCAATCAATATAATTCTACAACCAGCCTCCAATCACTTCCAGATCATTAATCCTGACATATTGATCAATAAACTGCAATTTTCTGGATTTATTTCAGCCCCAGTGGACCTGAGGTCAAAATGACTAAAATGCCCCTAAGGGGTGTAAATAGTCACTTTGAATCAAATTACCTCCAAACTAAATACAACCACCTCCAGCAAGATTCAAACATCAAACCAAACATGTTGGACCCATTCCCAGACTCTGAGTCCACTGGGTTGACCAAGTCAACCTAGTTGACTTAAGAAGCCCTTTAAGGATCCAAACATGTGATTTGACTAAAATGACCTATCTAAGCCATGGAACCACTTTTATTGGCCTTCAAATGTAATTTCAAATTTGTCCAGCCTGATCCCAGACCCTAGGTCAACCCGGTTGATCCAGTCAACCTAGGTTGACCCACACTCCCTTAAGGTTCTAAATGGGTCATTTTCACCCATTTAGCCTATCTAACCCATATCAAGGCCTTGAATAATTTCTAATCCATGGTGTTAATGTGCCTTAAACCATCATCAGTCAAATCTAAATCATGTTGACCAAGTCAACTTAACAAATTTGGTCAAATCCACTTTAAATTTCCATACCAAATTCAAGTCTCAATTTCTTCACTTGGCCTTTGTTCTAAATCAATCTAACTAGCTCTTGAGGCCATTTGGCTGCCACCTCAGCAGTCAACATGGTCAGTTGATCAGTCAACACTTGGTCAACAAACCTTTAAATGGCCAAACCTATGAGCTTGAACTAATCCACTCCATCCTAATCTCCTCCAAACCCTTCAAATAGCTCACTAGACCCCTTCACTGGCACCTAACCAGTCAACAAGTAAAGTTGACTGGTCAAACAATCAAACTAAGTATTCAAATGCTCAAACTCCTCAACCCGACCCATCAAGCCTTATCCAATCCAAACCAAGCCCATCCATCCATTGGAAGGGACTCCACAGCCTGCTTTGAAGCCAACTCAACAGGCCTTGGCCCCCATTGACCAGTCAAACAGTCAATGGGAGCTCAAATGAGTTTACTTGGCCAAATACGGCCAACTCAACTCTATAGCCTGAACCAATCCTGTCCAGCCCATAAAACTGACTCCAGAAGCTTCTTGGGGATTAACCCGACCTAGCCCAGGGCTTGTTTTAAGCCCAACCAGCTCGGATAGTCCCCTCCCATGTGAGGACAAGCCAAGGGAGTGGCCAGCTCATCCTACCCCGTACAGCATGTCCTCTGCCTCCTAACCACCTGAGACAGGTGTCCAGCATCCAAGGCACGTCCCTGAACAATCCCAACCGCTCGTTTTGGCTCCAAGCGTCTGAATAGGCAAGAGGGACGGGATTTTGGGTATTCTGATCTATCACCCATTCGTTTCACTCTCCAGTCGCTTTATATTTTCGTTTTGAATCCTTAGAGACTCCTCCACATTCCCACACTCTTTTCTCATCGATTAGACACTGTCGGAGGCGGGAAGAACGAAGGGCCGAAGCTACTTCCATCTAAGCTCCCTCAACTCCGTTTCCAGTGATCCTCCAAGATCGAGGTCTTCAAGGAAATAACACATGGACAGTCAATAAATTCAACCGTTTTTAAATCACCTGAATCTATCAATCCTAGCTTGGTAAATCCTAAACCCTAGGCATTTACATAGGTTCTTAAATGACTCACTAAAGATTGCATCAAATGCCTAGAAAACACTTCCCCTTTCATCCTTAGATCCGGTTATATCTCTGTCTAAGTTCTTAAGTCATTTAGTTAGGTATTCCATGAAAACGAGATAAAAAAATATTCCTAGGGTTCTCGGTTTGGACGGAGGAGGAAGACAGGTCGCCAGCCGTTGGATCTATTCTATGTAGATCAACGGCTGTGATCAGGTCTGGATTGAATCTAGTGTCAATCCCATGGAACCGTGTTGGACCAGAGCTCCGTCAGACCAGATCTGCACCATTGATTCAAACCGCGGGATCTATCATCACCATTCGATCATTCTGGAGCGGATTCGATACCGAGGGTTGGATCACGGCCGTCTGATCTCCTCCGTGATCGTTCCAACGGCCGCAAGCTTTGCCGCACTGGATAAGTGGCAGGTCCTGCTTGACCGCCGCCATCCGCGTGGATGCCTCAGCTGCCGCCGCGTGTCCAGGGTCAGCGCCGCCGTTTGACCCGGCTAATTAAAACTATATTTTAAATCTAGAAAGTATCCAGAACTTCAAAAATTCACCAGAATTTCATTTGTCATCCATTTTTGGAGTTCTTAAGCTTGTTTTGTTTGTATTTTTAATTAATATATTTTAAAAATAAGTAAAAACTATTTTAATTAATATTTTGTTAATAATTTCAATTATACAAAAATCTTATTTTATTTTTAAATAAAAATATATGAATTATTTTGAGCTGAATTTTGGCAGAGACATAACAGGGCCTATGGTTGATACTTTGTAATTTTTCTAGGCTCATTTGATGCAATATATTATAGTTTACGAGTTTACAAAAAACTAGGTTAAAATTTGACTTAGATTATTGCAAACTCATAAATCATTCAACCTAAATTCATCTCAAGCATGTTAGAATTCTATGGAATCAGTGTAAAGCCATCATTTCATTGAGAATAAATTTAGATGTTGATCATGTATAATTTAATTAAAATTCATTTCCAATATCATGTCAATCTAGCTTACCTAACTAGCAAATTATACATGATCACACTATGAAATTGGATTGACTTTGGTTAGGATGTATTTACATATGTTCCTAAATAACCTTAATCCAATTCCATATATCTATTCCTTTTATGATTAATTATTTAAACTCATAGGTTATCATATAACCTATGTTTGAAACAATTCATTGTAAAATTATTCCATAGAACATTAGGAGCACTTTTATTGTTCATGTTTGTCCTGATGTGATTGTAATTAGTGCCCAAGGGTTAGAAGAACATTGATTTTTTTGCCTATAATTTAGTGACACTAAAGACAACAATTAAGATTGAGTCTTTGTTAACTTATCCAAATCTAGGGAGAACTACACACATCCCTCTTGGGATGAAACTCAAACATAGAAAACTAGTGTCACAACCCCTTGATTTAATACATCTCATTTGGACATTAATCAATCTTATAACAACTAGTAGATTTAGGAGATCCTTCATTAAGGATCTTTTTCTTTCGTTTTGATAAACTCCAAATAAATCAAATAAAATTCCTAAAATCTAAAAATCAATCTCAATCAATTTCAATCAATTCAAAATCAAACTTACAATCCTTAAAATTCAAAATAAAGGCTTAAATCTCATTAAATTTAAATTAACCCTTAATTAACCCTTAATTAAACATTAAATAAATAAATACTTTAAAATTCATGTAAAATTCCAATAAATATAAAAAATATGGAATAAATTCATTTAAAATCAAATCAAACCAGAAATGTATTAATTTTAATATTAAATATTTTTCTAATAATAATATTCCTTAATAATCCAATAAATGATTAAAAATTCTAAAAAAAAAAACAATTCTAAATATTACAATAAAAGTCATTAAAAATTAAACTAAATTTTAATTCATCAAAACTAAATTAATTTGATAATTTGATTGATTAAAGTAAATTTATTTTAATCAATCAAATTTGATTATTAATTTAGATTAAATGAATTAATAACCTTATGCCTAAACCCCGATTCCTTTTGGAGAGCATTAGGCATTTTGATTTGAAGGGACTTTAATACATCTAAATAACCAAAAGATCTCCTATGTATTGTGCACGACTCCTTTTAGGAAGGCACTAATACATTTGGATTTGAAGATTTTCAAACAAATATAATATTATACTAACCTTATACGACGTGCTAGATTCCTTCGGGAGGGCACGTGGTATTGCATTCATAAGGTCCATTTCTCTCTCTAATAAAATTTTTGAGGACTCTCAAATGAATACCTATCTTCCATATATGACGGGTATTCATTTTGAAAGTCCTAGGACTTATAAATTGATAACTGTGTGCACTTAGGGAGTTATCAATCTATAAGTTCTTTAAAACTAAATCAAATAACTTTAAATTCTAAAAATGGAATAAATTTAAAATTTAAATACAATCTACTTAAACTCCAATTAAATTCTCATTTGGCCTTTAATAAATAAACTTTAATAATACATGCAACTTGAATAATAATTCCTATACGACCCATCCAAGCCACACGACCTCTTTCACACACTTAGATGCTTGCTAGGACTACCAGTTTTAGCCTAGGCTAGGCCGGTGGATTGTTGTGGTTTGTTTGCGAGTGTCTTGCCTAGAGGGCACCTATGTGTGTTTGCTAATTTTTCCGTACTGCATAGCATGCATATTTATTTTATGTCTATACACAGAAGTGTGAAGTGAATAAAATGAGGACCGCGTACTTTACTTTTCTGTCTTTACTTTCCTGCATTTATAACTGTTCGCAAAGCATTCATAGCATGCATAATTACATAACTGCTTTACTTTCTTGTTTTTATTTACTACAAACATAGAATGTTCTTAAGGATCCGATCTACTTATAAAAAAATGTAAAGCCTTTATTTTCTTAGATTTATTGTATATAGATTGAGTCTGTACAGTGTCTAGAGTCTGTAAAAGAATTAAAAAAAACTTCTTACATATATACAAATGGAGCTCCAAAAAGTAATATCCTCCTCTAGGAGGATGTTCCTTTTTAAAATTCCATGGAAGACCCGGAGCCTGAAGACCATAAGCAGTTGTATTTAATTCTACTTTCTCATAGGCCTAGAACTCAGGTTTGTTGTCGGCGGGGCCTGGCCACCTTTACTTTACTGCAAATTCTGTGATGTAATCGATAAATTTGATATTAATAAAGTCTGCTCTTACACATACAACTGTCTCATGCAACATTAGCATTCATGTAGATTTTTAGTTTTTGTAAGCATATTCTACAGCATTTGATTTAGATTCTTTAGTCATTCCTTGATTCTTAGGATAGAGCCATATTAAATCTTGCATTCATCGACGAATTGTTGTGATTAGGATTATTAGCTGGCAGCCCACTCTAGGTAGGTGGTAAGTTCAGATCATATACACTTCTCTCTGCACACTCTTTCTAATCAATTCTAATCTTTCTAAATTCAATATTAAATTCTATAATCTAAAGCCTGGTAGTGAAAATTTAAATCAGCCCAAATATTTAATTAAATTTATATATAATTTTGAAATTAATTAGTCTTCATTTAAATCGAGAGTATTCTCTTAGGAGATGTAATTAATTATAGGGGCTTGGCCCTATAGGGAGTCTAGATCCAAGAATAATCTAAACTCTACCTTAGTTTCCTTTCTAAAGTTGGGGAAAGATCTGTGAAACGTAGATTAGTGCTTTATATATATTTTAAAATTTATTTTCATAATCAAAGAATAGGTAGATAATTGATCTGCTTTTACAGGCAGATCGAATATCTTCTATATTTGATAATGAAAATAAATTCATAATTCATTAGACTAATCGGGTCGATAGGATAATATACGAATTGTTCTTCGGAATGATTTGTATATTCCTTATGCTACACCTGATTAGAAGAATGAATTATAGTATTCTTTCTTTTAAATTAATAGAAGGACATTACTCTGCTCCACTGGGCGGTATAATGTCCGACTATGTGGATTTGATTGAAAGAAAATGTTTAAAATATAAATAAAGCAAATCATGTGGGAAAATATTTTATTTAAAATAAAATTTAAAATTCTTTCTCTTTTTCTTTTCTTTATTTTATTTAAATAAAAGTAAAAGTATATTTTTAAAACTAGATATTTAAAAATAAATAAAATAAATTGAAAATATTTTTTCACAAGTAGAAAAAAAATTATCCTTAGAAAGCCTAATTGCATCAAGGTTAAAATAAAATCGGACCAAGCATATAAACATAAGGCATTACTTCATTATAGATCATGTAGCTAAGGGAGAGATTGAATTGAATCATGTTACTATGAAAACTCAGCTTGCAGATATTTTCACAAAACGAATGGCCTTTGACACTTTTAGCACTTGAAGAATCAGGTTAGGTGTGATTGAGCTTAAAGCTTGAATTGAAAATTTTGCAAACTTGATGTGTTGTATATATATATATATATATATATATATATATATATATATTTAATGTCTCAAGCATTTATATAATCAAAATGCTCTCATATGAGTAGAAAATATACTTGGTCAAGCTTTTTTAATTTTAAGAAGGCTATGCATATTTAACACCTACATAAAATTTTATTAGTTATAATTTAATAAGCCCTTTTATTTAACCACTTGCAGAAAATTCTGTGAGCATCTAGATTATCCTAACCTAGGAAAATATAAAGCCCACCACATCAATAACAGATAACAGGGTAATGGAAAACACTACATGATATGCAATCACAACAACTAAGTCATAATAACTAGCATCCAATGAAATCCATGAAAAATCTTATAAAACAAATAGCATAAGAGAAAGAACATTGGTCTAGCGTAAAAATAGGAGTAGTTATCCTAACAAATCATCTAAAGTGTGTATGTCTGACTATGTGGCTTGGATATGCCTTAAGCTGGATTATTATTAAAGTTTTCTGGTGTTTTCTTATTTTCTTTTAAATACAAGACCCTAAGATGAGTAAAATAATCTAAGTTTGTTGGATTTGGATTTTTATAGAATTAGTTATGATTTATAAAGTTTGAGTGTGTTTTTAAATATGGTTGACCAATGAGTTGACTTTTTATTTTTATGGATTTTTAGAAATTTAATATTTTTAATAAATATTAGACCCTTAGAGTCCAATTTCTTTGAGTTTATGCAATTTGGATTTTTTTTGAATTAGTTATAAATTTTTAACTTTTATCATTTAAATGTATTATTTAATTTATTAATTAGGGAGATTTTCTCATTTTAGCATCAAACTCCTTAAAATAACTCCCAAAGTTCAAGGATAACCTGCATAAGTGTTTTCAAGGGTTTAGAGTTTATTGACATTTTAAATAATTAAAATTTTTCCTAATTATTAAATTAAGGAAATTTTTAAGTCTACTGCGGGGGCTTTTAGTTTTCCTGTGTAGAGCATTTCATTATGAAAAATTTGAGATATTATTTATAATTTTTGGATTTAATTTGGATATATATCTGTGTAGAGCATTTCCTGTTTTGAATTTAAAATTTTATTTTCACTATTTTGATAGATAAAGTTAGATAGCTATGAAGTTATTATTAAAAGATAAAAGAAAGAATTCATCCAAATTAGATTATGTGGCGTCACACTATAGAGACCAAAGAAGTAACGGATGGGGGTGAGGTGAATGGAGAAGATATTTGATTTTATATTGTGTCCTCCTAAGAGGAAGGTACCATTATAAATATTTTTGTTAGATGGAGAGGTTGAGCGATGGTGGATGGGCTATCATGAGGAGAAATTTCATAGAAGGTTGAGCTAACTGGTCGATTGGGAGAAGTTCTTTGACATATTTTGGGTGTTTTCCATAACAAATTCTCCATGTCAGCATATGGAGGAGGCTTTTATGAGGTCCGTTCAGGGGAGTAGGACAGTCATACAGTGTGAGACAAAGTTTACTTCTTTAGCCAGATATACTCCGTAGTTGATCAGCACTCTTAAGGAGAAGTACTAAAGGTTTTTGAGGGAACTCTGGTTCATTTCAAGATAGCAATTTATTCTATTTTGTATTTCTAATTTTTTGAACTACTAAAGCAAACCCATCAAATTGAGAATGTCTAATAGCTACTCAGCAGTAATGGACTGCTATAAGGAAGAAATTTGGAGGAGAGACTTCTAGCAATATATTTTATGGGAAGAGGATAAGGTTTAGACTAGGAGAGTCCAGGAGAGGTGGACCGTCAGTATAATTTTAGGGTGGTGGTAATGTGGCCAGCTTTAGAGATTTAGTCAGTGGAGTGCTTGGGTTCAAGAGTTATGATATGCGACATCTTCGACTATGTTACCGAGTGATAGGATCATGTCTTTATGAAGTCAAATCAGACATAAGTGGTTGAGTGTTTACAAATAAGATTTGATCAATGATTTAAGCCTACATTTGAGAGTCCCATCAGGCTAGAAGGAAGACCAAGGATATTTCCATCTCGGACATTTTCTAGTGGTTCATTCAACAGAGGCAGTGGTCTTGGTTTTATGGTAGGCTCAATAGCAAGTAAACCATCTACATGTTAAAGAGAGCATAGTAGTTTTATTGCACCAATTTTGATTCAAGCATGTATATATAATTTAACTTAGCATGTAGCTTCAAATGCACCAAATGTTGTCATAAGTACTTTAGTACCTCCAAAATTAGTATATTATTCTACTTATTATGATCTAATTTAAATTGAAGTAATCCACTAAAGTTTTATTTTTTAACCTCTTTGCATTTGTTTGGAAGTATTTTCGATGCGTGAGAGTCTGCATGTGTTTTAAGTGCATGAGAGGTCTACATAGGTTGGAAAACATTAGCACTAGACAAAAGAATGGAGAACTTCCAAAAGAAACTAACATGAAACTTCAACTATGGGTGATTACCATGATATCTTCAATCCAAACTTCAACATGACTTAGAATCCCAAAAGCTGTCCTTTATAAGTAGTAAGATTAACCAAGGATGATCAGATCATTTGAACAACATCCAGGCATCTTATAGATTCCCAAGATAAAACTTATCGTCACTAAACCCAAAATGAGGACATTTATAAGGACTTGGTAGCTCTTATGAACAAAAGATGAAAATTGCACCTTATAAACTTCCTCCAATGCACAAAATAGAATTTTTCCATCAGGATGAAAAATCATAGAGCATATTTATGTAGCCTGAAAGGACAAGGGCAAAAAAAATAAGTGCAACATATTAATAAATTTACAATTATAAATCTTTCATATAATATGGGCTAATTATTACAAATTTGAACTTACTGACATATATCACCAAGAAAACTAAAAAAATTGTGCGAAATCTAAAAAAACAAAATCAGAGTTAGTTATGATGAAAACACAATGCAAAGGAACTCCATGCATATTAGGATGTAAAAATAGATTTCAGTAACTAGAATGGAAGAAGGGAGAAGAAGAATAATTAGAAAGAAAAGAAATTATCTCTTAATGATTTCAGTAAATGTAAATAAAATGTAAGCGATGAGCTGGTAGGCATCAAGTCTCAACAATTGTTAAGGCAACATAAGCCTCCCTACCCTTACATGTAGCTGCATTCAGGCTGCAAGCTTTTAGTAAGAAGGAGAAGGTGGCAGAATCTGGTTGACTATCTAAGAAAGAGAAGCATGCAAGGACAAAAGGAGAAAAAGATCATTACCTTTGCATGTATGTATGTTAATGTATTTATTCAACCTTTCCTTTTTAAAATATGTTTTCATGCTCATTCAAGAACAACTTCAATTACAACTTCTATTACAGTTGGATGATCTCCTTATAGCTTTATTTGACCTATTTATACAATTTCCTTGGAAAAGACCTGCAATGACCACATAGATTAGTAGCTCCACACTTCTTTAATTATGGTTCTAATAGCCTTCTTAGCATTTTATTTCTTCAACCTTTGCACAAGAGCAGTTTCTAGCTATTTTAATTTAAATGAAAGTTTTGTGTGCATTGCAATGGGATCAATGAGGTCCTTGTTTCTATCTCTTCTATTCCTCAAACTTCCTTCCATTGGATTTACTAGTTTAAGGGACCTTTCAACTTTGACAATTGCAAATATCTTGGTTTTTCTCCTTAATGGCAATTTTAGAAAGAGCTACTGGAACTTACAATGCCCAAACCGTATACACTTAAGGTTTGTAGGAACCCATCAAAATCGAAACCATACCTTCATCAACACTCTTCTCCACAAAATTTGAGTCGATCACTCTTGAGAATGGTGCAACATACAGCTCTGTTTCTTCTTCTTCCTAAATAACTTCTTTCTTTTTTATTGAGAGTCTCTTTAAGGATCTTGAAGCTGGGATCGGAGGATATCATTTGTATCCAGGGGTAATAAAAAGTTTATAATATTTATTTTGTAAAATGACATGAAGGAAACGAAGAAATAAAATATAGAATTGTAAGAGTTTGCCTTATCTCCTTTGTGGTGCTGCTTAGGATCTCGAGCTATATTCCTCTTTGATAAAACATAGTAGTCATCCGCGCCGAGAGGCACTCGGTGTTGTGGATTCTATAGTGGCAGAGATTGATTCAAAACTCTTCTTGACGACAAAAGCTCAATCTCCTGTCGTGACTTCCAATACGATAGGAGAAGGCAAAACAGCTCCTTTTAGCAACTCTTTCAAAACTTCTCATGCATAGTCGAAGAAGAATAGAAAGATGGAAAGGAATTCAAAGAGACATTAAATTAGAAGGTGCCAATTAATTATAATTTAAAAAACAAATAATTGGTGAGGATTATTTGAGAGAAGAATTTAAAAACTCATTTTTTTATGTAGAACTAATAATGTCATAAAAACAATCAATTTACATTTAGAAGAAAAGCTCAAATTTTTAAAATTATTTTAGTGTCAATTAATGTTGCCACCCATATTGTGAAGTTTAAATTATAAACTCATAAAAGATTAGTTTTGATGCATAATTGGAGAATAACTAATCAAAATTAAACAAAAATGGAATAAGGAATGTGGCATTGGATGGATACCATGCAACTCCATAATGTAGAGAAGTCACCTCATTTAGCTTTGGAGAAAGAACTAGACTAACTTTTAATGTAGAAAAAATATTATTTCATATTATATAGAACTAGATAATATTTTTGTCACATCCAAAAGAAGCAAGAGCTACACTAACTCTCCGTACTTCCACCACTGCAACCAATGGTTTGTGAATAATTTTTTTTTGTTGATTTTTTTAGAGAAAAAGATATAAAAAATAAATTCTAAACTTCCATACAACAAAATTCAATACCAGTACAGTAATAATCTCATTTCATGTTATATAATCTTAACTTGAAGAAGAAAACAAGTAATTAGGAAGCAATTTCATAAGTTGAATGCACAACTCGATTGCCTTCGCTCTACATTAAAAGTACAAAGAGGGAAATAAGAACTAAAATTGCAAAGATGAAAAAAATTGAAGTAACATAAGAAATATATACAAACATGACAAAGTGCTACAAACTATAAGCTAAAACATTTTAAGAACATACAAGAACTATAAGATTAAGCAAAATGTATGTCTTAGATATTTCTAGAAAAAATATCAACTTTAACACAAACTATGATTCAGAAAACAGCTTGTAAGAAAAAACAAAATGCGATTGAAAGCCTAACGAACAACTGAGGAATGTTAAAAAAAAAAATGCTATAAGAGATTCCATCTCGTATAAGTTAATAGAATAATGTTAGAGAGAAATTATATGGAAGAGTGGAAGAGGATAAAAACAAGAGGAACTTCTATTATAAAATTTTCTCTCTTACATCCATATGACAAGACTCAATGCCTATTTATACTAGTACAAAGATATTTCTAGAAACACATTCTAGATATTTCTATAATAAAGACTCAACAACCAACCAACAAGAGTTATTGCATTTTCTAGATTTTGCTTCCATACAATTTACTAGATACACAAAAAACTTAAACATTAATTTTGGTTTATATTTCCAACAACTTGGTCATTAATTTTGGTTTATATTTCCAACACTCCCCCTTAAACCAAAATTTTTATCAACCACTCCAAGAAGTATTTTTAATTTTATGAACTGTTCTGTAGCTAATGGCTTTGTGAAAATATCTGCAATTTGATCTTCAGATTTCACATACTCCACTTGAACTTCTTTATCTTTGATATGATCTCTTATATAATGAAAACGAACATCAATATGTTTGCTTCTCTTGTGATAAACTGGATTTTTTGATAATGCAATTGCTGACTTATTATCAACATAGATTTTTGTAGCTTCGACTTGTATACCAATCTCTTTCAGGTAGCTTCCTTAGCCATATTGCTGAAGCATCACATGATGAGCGGCAACATATTCATGCTTCACAAAGTAGAGAGAGCACAACGTGGTTGTTTTTTGTGAGCTCCATTGAGAAAGCAGTGTCGCCCATATAAAATAAAAACGCGCTTGTACTTTTCTGTCGTCTGATCTCCTGCCCACAATCTGAATATCTCCTGAAAGTGTGAAATTCATAGAATGTAGAATGATGAAGTCCAGTGATGTTGTGACGCTTAATATATGCGAAGAATTCTCTGGCTGCCTCAAGTTTGTCTCAGAGGATTTTCCATGAAGCGGCTAACAATTCCGATGCATATAGAATGTTTGGTCTTGTACTTGTAGATATCTCAGGGCTTCCATCAAACTTTTGAACATTGTTGGATCAACTGTCTTCCTTCTTCTTCTTTGATAGTTTGCTTCCACATTCCATTGAGTGCTTACTGAATTACAATTCTCCATGTTGAATTTCTTTAGAACTTCCTTGCATATTTTCTTGTGTGATAAAATTCTTTCTTTGTTTTGTTTTACTTCAATGCAAGAAAAATTGCATGAGTCCAAAATCTGTCATTTCAAATTCTTTTACATCGTTTGCTTAAACTCCTTGAATAAAAGTGGATTATTGCAGTAAAAATAAGATCATCCACATATAAGCAAACAAGTAATATATCTCCTTATTATTTTCTTCAAATAGAGAGCATTCTTATAAGGACATTATATATAATCATTTTTTTTGAAGTATGAATCGATTCTTGTATTCCATGCTCTTAGAGCTTGCTTTAACCATATAAAGCCTTTTTAATTTATAAATCTTTTGTGATTCATGCCTTCTTTAAAATATATCCATGTGGTTGTTTGACATAAACTTCTTCTTCAATGACCCCATTTAAAAATGCAGATTTAACATCCATTTGATAAATAGACCAATTATTTTGTGAAGCAAGAAGAAATAATCAAGTGAATAGTTTCCATACGAATAACTCGGAGCAAATACCTCATTGTAGTCGATGCCTTTCTTTCTGCTTGTATCCTTTGCTACTAGCCGTGCCTTGTACTTTTCTACTTCACCTTTTGTATTTTTCTTTCACTTTTGTATATCATTTTAATACCACACAGTTTCATGTCCTTTTGGTAATGTTGTGAGCTCCCATGTGGCATTCTTTACTAGAGATTTGATTCTTCATCCATAGCACTTCTCCATCTTTCATCTTTTATGGCTTCTTCGAATTGTAATGGTTATTATTTGCAAGCAAGCAATAAATGAAGCTCGTCAGTTACCTCTATAAAGCTCTCTAAATTTCTTGTCTTCCTTTGCCTTTGATTATCTTCTGAAGTACATGGAGAATCTTGCAAATTTGTAGACAACTGTTCTTCTCATCTTGTAGCTCCACTGGTACTTGCTCTTCTTTTGTGTGTCTTTATTTTGCCAATCCATGCTCCCTTCTTCAGAAACTCAACATCCCTGCTAAAATGATTTTTTGAAGTTTTGGGATCAAATAATTTATAAGATTTTAGATGATACATCGATGAAGCATGATTTGGGGCTTCTGTATCTAGCTTAGTCCTTTTTTGTTCAGGAACATGTGCATATGCAATGCTCCCAAAACACCTTCAAATGAGATATATTTGGCTTTCTTCCTGTCCATGCTTCTTTGGTGTCATATCTTGTAAACTTGAAGTTGAGCACGCGATTGAGTGTATAGACAGCACATGTTACTGCCTCGGCCCAAAATTCTTTAGGCATACTCTTGCTTTTG
>NW_021319127.1:459102-519717 GCF_001605985.2 Dendrobium catenatum
ACAATATGCTCAAATTTATCATTTACCGAGCGTAGAATTTTTTCTATCACTCGAATATCTTCTAATGCTTCTCCATACCTTCGTAGTTGATTGATGATAGTCAAGACTCTTGTGAAATAGTCCTCCACATTTTCTGCTTCCTTCATTTGAAGTGCCTCAAATTCGGCTCGAAGAGTTTGAAGTCGAATCTTCTTTATCTTATCTATGCCTTTGTATGCAACTTGAAGTATCTCCCATGCTTGCTTAGAGGTAGAAGCACTGGCCACTTTCTCGAAGTTTGCCTCATCAAGTGCTTGATAAATAAAGAAAAGCGCCTTCTTATCCTTCTTTCTACTTTCTTTCAACAGTTCCCTTTGGGCTGTTGATAATACTGCTTCTTCTTGATGCTCGACATAGCCTTTCTCGACTATCTCCCAAATATCTTGAGAGCCAAATAGTGCCTTGAAGACTCCAATTCTCATAGTTCTCCTTTGTGAGACGAGGCACTTGTAGATTCATACTACTTGCCATCGAACTTAGCTCTGATACCACTTTGTTAGAGAGAAATTATATGGAAGAGTGGAAGAGGATAAAAATAAGAGGAACTTCGATTATAAAATTTTCTCTCTTACATCCATATGACATGACTCAATGTCTATTTATACTAGTACAAAGATATTTCTAGAAACACGTTCTAGATATTTCTATAATAAAGACTCAACAACAAACCAACAAGAGTTATTACATTTTCTAGATTTTGCTTCCATACATTTACTAGATACACAAAAAACTTAAACATTAATTTTGGTTTATATTTCCAACAACTTGGTCATTAATTTTGGTTTATATTTCCAACAAATAATGTATAGAATACATTCCACATTAACTTAGCAGAAATCAAGTATGTTATCGCGTTATATACCTAAAAGTAGCATGCTCAATACCTGTAATTCATACAGTATAAATTTTTAATTACTTGAGTTAAAATGTAAGAATTTCTTTTTCCTTTTATCTTTTCATTGATTTATTTTATTCATATTTCTCAAAAACAACTAATAGTCATTTATAATCATATCCATTTGACATTTAGAAATGATTAATTACATTATAGGAGATATAAATAATGAAAAACATCTTTCACATACTAAATATTTGCATTCCGTCTTTATGATCCAAAACTATATACAATATTCTTCATAGGCTACAAAAGAATATATATATAAACCAAAGAAACTCAAAGAAAACTAAATTAACATCACCGCCTAGCCTTTAGCTATAGGATCCCTCCATTTTCTTCAAATCATGTAACCACATAATAAGCATGAAATCCCAATAAATAACAAAAAATTTACAGCTAAAATTACTACAAGGAAAAAGAGAGGCAATATGTTATAAACCATATAAGGAAATTTATAAATCAATTTATATGCATTTTTTTTATCACATATACCAATCAATCTATCTATATTTATCATAAAATTAGTTTTATTCAGTCAAATCATTCAATCGTTTTTGTCAGTCTATCAGTTATATAGTAGTACCAATATCTAGATTCAGTAACGATAATTAAGCAGTAATAGAAATCAGTATCCGTATTTAGTAATTAGTAATCAATATTCTATCATATATTTATATGAGGGTATTCTAATCTTACACTTATAACTCTCAATCAGTCGCACCTTATGACCAAATCATTGTACTCATTTTAACTCCCTTTGAATCACATGAATCAGTCGCTTCGACTCCTTATAGCTCCAAATTTGTCTCCAGCGCAATATGACTCACAATCAATAAATTAGTGAAAATAAGGGTATCACATGAGGGTTGTAATTTAATATATTTGACATAAATCAATATAACTTTTCTTTTCAATCATTATCACATTCCATTACATATCAATTATTTCAATTATTTTAGCACATATTACATTACAGTATAATCATATCAAATAATAGTATATCACTTTCACTCATTTTCAATAAACTTTTTACCTATTCTTTTTACCCAGAATTTCTTATTCATATATTTAACAGATGAAAATGTAATAAAATCATATCAAATTATTCATAATAATCAAATATATAACATATCAAATGTTATACGACAAAAGCTTGTGAAATCACAAGATAATGCATTTTTGTCAGATTTAGGAGAGATAAAATTTGTATAAATTAAAATTATTGAAGATAGAGATAAGAGGATAGTTACTTACAATAAATAGAACACTTTTTATAAAAGGAACGACGAACAAAAATCCCTCCAAGTACTTTTGCTCTCCTCCTCTCTCTCTCCTCCTCCTCATCTCCTTATCTTCCTCCCCCCTTCTATTCCTCTCTTCCCAATTCTTCTCGGCCAAACCATGCAAGTGAGGGGTGAGGGAATGGCAGGGAAACATGCAAATTTCAGTACTAATGTAGAACGGAGACTCAAATGCCACATTGGTAGTTTTTAGTGTCGTTGTTCTTTCAAACGTAGCGACGTCGCTCAACAGCACAGTGCTATAGTGCTCAAAAGCACGGTGCTGAAGCGCTTAAGCTCCAAAAAAATTTGAAGTTTCATATTTTAAAATATACTTTCATTTTTTTGTAGTTATAGGAAGTTCTAAAAACATAAACATTATTCATGATGTGCAATTTTAGCCATTTAACAACAATCACATAAAATGCAAATTAAAGAGGTTGTTTTTAGGACTTAATATATCCTGGTACTTGCATTTGAAAAAAAAATTAATTAATTCAATGAAGTTTGTTGTTAAGACTTAATATATCACGTGTAAATTTGATTTTTTTTATTATTGATCGTGAAAATCTGTTACAACGAAGTTTGTGTATAATTTTAATCTATAATTTAATAGTTCAATGTAAAGTTTGAGCATTCTTCAAGATCAAAATTTACAACTACTAATTATAAAAAAGCCGATGAAAAAAGAAAAAACAACAGAGAACTGAATTAATCTATCATGCTCAAATGTTACCATTTGTATATTCTAAAGGTTCAAACAATAGACATATAAGAGGAAAATCCAAAAAAACAAGCTTGATGACTGTTACTTGACATCCTTTCAATATTTTTTATGCTTTGATCATGACGGATTTCTCGCCTGTTAAGTTATATTATAGCCTTTAATATTCTTATGGAGTATTTTGTATGTAATGATAATGACTGGTTTCTTATTAATTTTGGTTCTTCACCTGTTATTGCTATTACTCTCTTTAAATATAAAAATGTTAAAGCCGTAAATTTCCAAGAGGAGTTAATGCTAGAGCGGCCTTTAGATAAGATAAAAAATTTATTTGGGATGCACGACCCGAAACACGACCCGAACCCGATCCGGAAAAATCCGGGTTCGGGTCAACCCGAACCCGAAACGGGTCGGGTTCGGGTTGAACAAATCAACTTGTTTTAAAAATCGGGTCGGGTTCGGGTTGACCTAGCAACCCAAAATTGACCCGAAAAATCATATTTGACCCGAAAACCCGAGATTGACCCGTTTTGACCCGATTTTGACCCAAAAATCGTATATTTACCCGATTTTGACCCGAAAATTAGCAATTTTAGGTCTACTTCGGGTCATTCGTGTCGGGTCGGGTTGACCCGTCTTATGGAGTATTTTGTATGTAATGATAATGACTGGTTTCTTATTAATTTTGGTTCTTCACCTGTTATTGCTATTACTCTCTTTAAATATAAAAATGTTAAAGCCGTAAATTTCCAAGAGGAAGTTAATGCTAGAGCGGCCTTTAGATAAGCTAAAAAATTTATTTGGGATGGCTACCGCTTTTATAATATTGGTTGTGAAGTTGCTGTAGATATACAACTTAGTTAGGCTTAGTTTAGGACAGTTTTCTTTCTTCATCTTAAAATAGTTTTTATGTCCAAAAATTTTATTTTTTGTACTAGAAAGCTCTTTTAAGAAGAAGTAAAAATGCTGTCTTAAACGAATCCAAAATGTTATTTTAAAAAGCAGTAAGAAAATCGTCCCAAACAAAACCTTAGTCTAGTTGTAAAAAACATCTTTCAACCACATAATGTCAGATAGTAGTAAGAAAATAGTAGCCAAATAAAATTATAATTGTATTAAATATGCTAATAAATCTTTCTAAATTCTCACTATATGAAATAATAAAAAAAAAAGTTATACTATAGTTATAAATTTAATTATTAACATATAAATATACTTTAAATTAAATTATTTCTCAAAATTTCATCTTGTCACTTAAAAACCAATTTTGATTGAAATTATATCCTATCATTTATCAATAAATAACTATTACCATATTTATACATTTAATTAAATATTTCAAGAATTCTTACTAACCCGTTATGACAACGCACTGTAACATCAATGCTTCATATTATTACCAATGCTAACACCAATCATCACCTTTGTGGCCAATGCTCACCAACACCGCCAATATTAAGGCCTATCGAAACCTCCATTATTGAAGCCAACCACCACCTCATTGATATCTACTATCTCCAGCTTGGTTAAAATCTACAATTGCAGAAAGGTCAAAACTCATTATCCCAAAAAATTGTTATTCCTATCATCGCCATTGAATCTGGCAATCAGTATCACCACTGTTGTTGATGCTTAATGTTCCCACCACAACCACCATAATTAACGACCACTAACTGTGATCCTTTTCCTTACTATGATCACCAACACGTAGCATCATTATCATGATTATTGCCCACTATCACCAGCAAGGCCAATCTAAGCTATAACTACTATGATTATTGCTCATTTTTTAAGTAATTTATCTCCTTAGGTTTAGAAGAATTAACAAAAAGGCTACCAACAACACTTGATTATAACTCTATTACCTTAACGTTGCTATTACTAACACCATAACAAACACATCATATAATTCATGCATATTACATTTTATTAATATTTTATTAAATTATGGGAAAGGTATAATCTAAAATATTAAACTTATAATAGTGTAGCACTTTTGATTGGATTAGGCCTCTCAAAAATTTCACATAAAAATCATTCACTCTACTTGAATTGCCATCAACATACATTTATTTGAATGAAATATTTGCATTCCGTGATAACTTAATGAAACTTTTAATCTAACAACATAAATATTTCAGCATGCAATAATTTGGCAACATTTATAGGAGGTGAGTCAAGAATAATGGTGCACTTGTTCCAACATCCTTAAAGTGATGTTCATGTCAAAATTCATGTATAAATCTTTTGATTTAGTGATCTATTTTACTTGAACATCCAAAGATTCTTGCCAACTTTAAAGAATTTTATATCTTTTCTCGATTTTATCATATTTATTTCTTAAATAATGCAAAGTATGAAATGAATATTGTGCATGTATTTAACCATTTCATTATATTTCATACAAAATAATTTGTAGTCATACTAAAAAAAAAAATGTTTATAAAACAATGAAGCTCTAGTGAAATAGTAACCTTTTGTTACTCTTATTTATAAAGTATGTCTCACGGATTTACTTTGGTTTTTCAAATTGTGAATAAAGAATATGCTTTAATACTATATGTATGGAATAATCTTTTTTTGTGATACAATTTGTAGAGAGGACCACACATTAATATAATAAAAGTTACAAGTCCTTAAGGGGAACTCAAACTACTAATTCTTATAGAACTATCAAAGCAAAAGAAAAAACTTGAAAGCTTAAGGTCCCCACTAATTACATAATAAACTAGAAACAAATAAAAGGACATGGTACTAAGGCACCAACAAAATAGCCAAGCCATCCATAGAGCACCAACATTGCAACAATGATAGAATCAAACCACTGCATCATTCAAGTCGAGTGATCAAATCTAGAACCTGCATGGAAATACGACCCCCACGGGGAAAAAATAAGGGCATCTGGCATCACACAAATATAACTCACAATATAGGAGGAGCACACTAGAGACTCAATAGCCCATATAATAATAGCAAGACATCAAATAAAGGCCAAAAGAAGCAACACACACTGAAAAGCAACCCAAGGCCAAAAGTAAGCAAAACAGGCCTAATAAAGGACAAACCAAACACCACCTAATTAAAAGCCATCCAGCATAGAATAGAACAAAACAATAGCAGAGCAGTATAGCCCTAACGACACAACAACACAGCCAATAGAACTAACTAAGAAAAGAACCAAAAAGCCAAGAAAGCTTTAAGAACGAGTGGAATTACCATAAATATATTCAAAGTTCCAACACAAACCCTTATCCCCATCCCCCCCACCCACCTCTATTTTTTTATTTTTTCAGTTGTAGAAGTAAACCCTTCATTATTTACTCAAATAACATCCTCCAACAAAGTATAACAATTACCAGCTTTCACTTACCCAGCAATCCTCTCAGCACCTAACGGGTCATGTAATCAATCAGTATTATCAACAAACTAGTCATCATATCGACCATTCACAATAGGTATCTCCAGTTCTAATGAGGCCACAGTTTCATCAGATGTAGGAGAACAATTAATATCAATAACCAGCTCCATATTAAAAATATCAGAGTAAGCATAATAAGCCATAGGAATAATTTCTTAAACACTTATCCTTAGTATTAACTACAATGTATTCCCCTCTATCAGCTACACTTACAGAGTCTTGAACAATAGTTGAAGCAACAGGTAAACCATTAGCATTATCCACAACATTATCAACATATGAAGATTTAATCATTAGCAACAACATGCACCAGACTAATATTAATATAAAATTCCTTAGCAAAATGAGGATGAAGACTAATACATTCTTTTTTTAATGACCCAAAAATTTACAATGCTTGCAAAAAGAGGAGAAATCATCCATGTTTTGTATATAGTCAAATAATTTTGAACCAACCCAAACACTATCAAGATAACATTTTGTAATGTCGAATTGCACCAATACACAAGCAACCAACGTATGAGAGCCAATTGAAGTGGAAGTATCAATACGAAGAGGATGGCCAAAAAGCAAGCTAAGCCCGTGTAAGATACAAGGAGTGAACAAATGTGGGCTAAGATTCGTGATGGAAACCCAAACCAAAATAGTGGGAGATTCCTCAATAATTTCAAAAAAGGGTGACCATTTAGTTAGTTTCATAAAATAATTGCTAGCAAAGTATGATTGATGTGCATAAACTCGATTATAATTCATATCACTACTTAATTTTATAAGAACAATTCAACAGAGTAACCAAAAAATCACAAGAAAATTTTAGGTTAAAAAAGAATTTTCTGATCAAATCTAGAGGTGGA
This sequence comes from Dendrobium catenatum, assembly GCF_001605985.2. NCBI lineage: Eukaryota > Viridiplantae > Streptophyta > Magnoliopsida > Asparagales > Orchidaceae > Dendrobium > Dendrobium catenatum. Next base: position 466,316 of record NW_021319127.1, read on the forward strand.
CCGGATTTCGATTAGGAAACTTTTCTATCAAAGAGAACTCAAAAGAATCATCAAGAGATAGAGCCTCCTCTTATGAGATCCAAAGCAATGGCAACCCGCGGGAAGTAAAAGTTGTAAGATCCAAAAATCACACTGAAGATGAAGTCCTCAAAAGGGCATTAAGAAAAGATCTAGACTTAGATTTAATGTTCAAAAATCCAGGATCAACAGACCTCACTTGATTAATAGTCATTCGACCGAAAGCTAAACGATCAAGAAGACAGGGCAATCCGAGAAAAATTAAAGAAACTAGAAGAAGGAAAGAGAACAAACATAAAGGATGGAAGAAACTTCCATGTGCGAGAGAGGCATCATGAGACCAGAGGACGAATCTTGTCCAACAAGGGGATACAGCTAGGGAAAAAAAACTTGTATGTAAGGAAGAACACAAAGCAGAGAGAGGGATTGAATTTAGGATATTCTATATCCTTTTTTAAACTAATTTTTTGATTTAAAATATGTGCATAATTTTTTCATTAATATAAATATTTTACTTAATCTTACTTTATTTTCTTCACCACAAAATAATAATATTTTGCAGGATAAAAAAAATCTTCAACCTTACTTTTGTAGTAAGAGATTAATAAATTTAAATAAAAATAACTCTTGCTTTTTTTTTTTTTACAGCTTAATAAAAAATTGCAAAATAGGTTTCTTAATCAAGAGATCAATAATATAAAATAATTTTATTCATGCTCTTTTTGTTGTGATGATAATACCTGAAACAAGATGTAATAATAAACCAACAATATGGAGACTATATTGATGATTAAACAGTTGTTGAAAGAAAGAACAAAAGCATCATAAAGTTAAGTTTGCAGTTTGACGAGCAAAGCATGAGGAAGAAGATTTATTTGGGAGATAGCTTTCTTATTATTTTGTAAAGTAGCTTTTTTGTATAAAAATTTTTTGTTCAAAATATTTTTGTACAAAAGACCGCTTTAGTAATCAGTAAGAAATCTTCCCAAATAGAGCATTGTCCATAGAAAAAGGCTCTTTAATTAAATGATTTCTCTCTACCAATATCTCTTAAGTGTTAAACACTTCAAATATATATATAAATTAAAAGCTTCAGATATATTAAATTTGTCTCAATTGGTACAAGCTAGTGAAGGACTGGACGGTAAAAAAGTTTGTTCATGTTCAATTGTAAAAAGCTTGATAGTTAGCTTGAGTTTGATTATATTATTTATGCTCATATATCTAGAGAGCGAAACATGAACGTCTTGTCCTCTTCTAATCAAGTTGATATTAATTAGATTATTGTTGTGGAATGGAACATTCATGTTGGTAGAGAGATAAAAAGCTTAATGTTTTAGTTTTTAACAAAGATCCAACACACATACTGATGAAGAGAGAATAGTGCGAGTCATAAGAGACCAAATTTTTTACATAAAAAATCTTTAAAAAAAGGGGAAAAAACCATGCAGCTTGATCCAGTTGAAATGAATCCACTAGTGTTTATAGTTGATTACAAATAATGTCCTTCCTTGGGGGAAAAGCCTTGGCCCATTGTATTATGGGAGCAATTCTTAAGATAAAATTGGCCTGTTTATTTGGTTAGCAGGATGACTGAGGTCAGAGGGATCATAGTTGACATGCGATATAGGTCAAAGAAATCATGGTCAGCGGGCAATAATGGTTGGACAGACAACAGCCGATGAGTGATGGTGGCCGAAAACATCGTAGTTGCCTGGTGATGGAGGTAAGAAGGATCGTATTTAGCGGGCCATAGTGGTCAGAGGGACTATAGTCAGTGAGAGATGGTTGTTCGAGGGATTGTAGCTGGAGGGTGATGGAGATTAGAGTTATCATAGTCGCCGGGTGATTTAGGTCAAAGTGATTGTAGTCGGCAAACGATGAAGGTCAAAGGGACACTAGTCAATGCACGACAGTGGTCAAAGTGAACCTAGTTGGAAGAAGATCAAAGGAGGTTGGAGGAACAGTAGTCTACGGGCCATTATGATCAAAGGGACCGTAAACTATGGGTGTCGAAGGTCGAAGTGATCATAGTCAGTAGACGATGGAGGTTGGTACGATTGTAGTTGTAGGCAACCGTAGTCTGAGTGACCATAAATGGTGGGATAAGGAGGTAAAAAGTTGGCGAGTATCGGAGGTAAGAGGGACCATAGTTAGCAGGCGATCGAGGTCGAAGTGATTGTAGTTGGACGGAGACATAGGTCAAAGGGACAGCAATCAGTAGGTAATGGAGGTTAAAGTGACCATAGTCGACAGGAGATGGAGGTCGAAGGGACAATAGTCAGTGGGAGACATTTGTTAGACAGACATTAGTCAGCGGGTGGTGGAGGTCGAAGTGACTGTAGTAGGAAAGCAACGGAGGTCGGAGGGACCATAGTTAATAAGTGATAGTGGTCGAAGGGCCATAGTCAGTGAGCAATGTTGGTAAAATGGATCTTCGATAGGATTGTATACAGTAAGGGATAATGGTTTGAGGGACCGTAGTCGATTTGAGATGGTGGTCAAAAAGATCTTAGTTGGAAGGAAATAGAGGTCAAGCGGATTTGTAGTGGCTGTCATGGCTGGGCGATGGTCCGAATATGGAAAAGATCTGGGGCAAATTTGTAGTGCTTCATCAGACGGTCCATATTGATCCCCATAACATGGAGCATTTTTCTAGTGTTTAAGTGCCTTAACGATGTCTTAATTTAGCGATCTTGGGCTCGTTGGATTTGACTCGCCGAGCCACTATATTTGATTATAATATTTCCATATTTGGATATTGTTTTGTTACCTAATTTAGGCTTTGAACCTTTCAAATAAGCTTTGGTGCTCCGATTCGGACCCATTTGGGCTCGGATTGGATCAATTTTTGTGTCGTTGCATTCATCTCTTCGAGATGTTCAATTTAACTATTAGGTTGTTGATATTGAAGTTTAGATTTTCCCCAATTTAATTTTGGAAGTATATAATTTGAATATGCCTCGAGATTTGTGCACGATGAAGACAATTTTTTATGGCATATCAATTATATATATATATATATATATATATATATATATATATATATATATATAATTGAAAATATATGTGCAAGTGTGTGTGTCAATAATGTAAGTTTATGTATGATATATAGTTTTATTTTCTTTTAAATTTCTGCTTGCATTTTCAATTTTATTGAGCGTAGTTCCTATTTATTCTTTTATATATTTAAACTTTAAAATTTAGTGGAAGTTAAAGGCATAGAAGAGGTAATAGTATTACATTTGTTTATTTTGTTATCCTCCATTAATAATGTTTCACACATCCAAAAAAATTTACAAAATTCTTTGAACATAATTTTTTTAATAAAGTAATTAAATTAATTTTTGTAACATCTTCTTTTTGCTTGATAAGGGAAAGGGTGTGTGAAACCCTTTAAGTAAAAAGCAGATAAAATTTTAAATATCGAGGCACCATTCGGTATAATAATTAGAATTTCATAAAGAAACTCTACAGTTAAGAGTGCTCATCTCAAAGAAATCATGGGATGGTTGACCTCCTAGGAAGTTGCACCAATAGAATATAACCATGAGACTATTAGGACAAAGCGGACAATATCTCAATATTTAAGAGTTTGAGCTATTACAAATAATATTAGAGCAATAAACTAGCCGGAAGATGAGAATTTATTATCATAAAAAATAAAGTGCTACACCATGGGAGCCACCTCTTTAATGCTGTATGGGACAAAGTGCTACGTGGCTAGAGTAACCACTTGAAATTGTAGGGGTTATCTCTAGAATCCTATATGTGTTTATTGTTTGAAAAAATAATTTGAATTTTAATTTTCTTTGAGAAAAGTTAATTTATGGAATTTTAATTATGAAATTGATCATGTCATTACGAATAATATATCATCTTAGGAGATGAGCATATCATTTCCTAATAAGTTCATATTACAAAATAGTAAGTTCATCAAGATTATGATAATCAAATTCAAGGAAGATCTATACATGATCCCGAAGGATCAAAATGATGTTCTATCAAATATTTAACTATTATAACATGAATGATGTATCATTAATTAATTTCATATCCAAAGTCATGATAATAAATAATGCATCATTCCAAGGAAAGAAAATATCATTGATGATCAATTATTTGAACATAACGATAATGATTATAATTTAATTTTGAATTTCCCAAAGATAATTAATTGAGTTTTAAAAATCAATTTTGAAAATAGATTTCGATTCTTAAATCTCCTACTAGCGCAAGACCTCATGGTTAATTACATTATAAGAAACCTAAGTTTCCTATGAAAACTCTAAATTAAAATAATGAAAAAAAAAAATTTTTGTGATTTTTTAAAGAGTGATATCAAGGGAGTGAGGTTTAAATTTCAATTGAGATTGGATCATGTTTGAACAATTAATTCTAGAGGTCAATGGAAGATAAGTAGGAGGTACTTTTAGTTTCTGAAATAGCTAGAATTGCATCGATTTATTCTATGTGTTGGGCTTTAAACTTTGTATTAAAAAAAATCTAATTTTAGTCATTGATTTATTAGAATGGTGGGATTATATTCAAGAAAGTGGGAACTTAAGATTTTTGGGATGCCTCAGATCCTAAGTCTAAATTTGGCATTAAAGAAAGTGACCCAAACCTAACTAATGTAGTGCAAACTAGGCTTACCCGGACTTGATTGTGGAGCCAGCTAACCGCCCTAGGCAATTAAAATCCATATGTCTAATCTCTTTAATGAAAGATAGGTATGAAAAATATTTAATTAAGTTTGAAGAATTTGGGCCGACATCTAGAGCAAATAAGAATTGACCCCTTAACTTATGTAGGGTAACTAATGCTTTGAGAGAAATATAATTAAAATTTTAGGCACTTTTAAATTTATTTCTAAGGCAATGCATATTAATTTACTAGATAAATGCATAAAATCAATACGAAGCTATTTTTGAATATGCTTAAAATTTGATTTTTTTTTTTTTTAAGAGATTATACAACATCCCTTAACAAAACTGCATCCTAATAGGTTAGGTGGTCTGTCAGAACTCATAAGTAGGGAGGCGACTAATAAGGAGGAGAAGGTTTTAATATTCATATTTGAACTCTCGGTGATCCCGAGTTACTTCTTATGTTGTTAGAATTTCTATATGAACTTAAAAATTTTATTTTTAATTTTAAAAAAAAAAAAAAAAATCGTACCCTCACGAGCCTTTAAATGTATCAAGACTAAATCAAAACACGACATGCAATAAAAAAACCTAAAAAAATAGGCAAGTACTAAATGCAATCAATATAAATCAATTAATAAATTAATATAATTAAATAAATTAAATATCCATCTATAAATGCCTTTTAATTACAACACATGGTCTACAAAAAATTAAAAGCGACCGGGTACCGCTAACAATAACCTAAATTCTACTCCAAAGACTGACGCAAGTGACTTTGAGTGAGATATTCCTATATATTCACTTCTTTGTCTGTCTAAGAGTTTCCTAATTTCATAGGGTCTGAATATCTAAATGAAAATAAACTCCTCCACCAATCATTTCGATTAATTTCACTCAATCATTGAGGTTTACAAAATTGACATGAAAAATCCCAAGGATTGGGCTTGACTCTTTCATTCTACCAATTAACTTGGGGTGAAATGTTGAAGCCTAAATTTTATTAAAGGGGTTTGAATTTTGAAATTGAAATTGACAAGTGTTCTACAAATTCTAAAACTTTGCATATTGTGTTTTACTCAGTTATGCAGGTTTAAAAAATTGATATGAAAATCCTAAGATTTTAACTTGACTCTTTTATTTCACCAATTGACTTGGGGGTGAAATGTCAAAGCCTGGATTTGGCTAGAGAGTTTTGAAATTAGAAATTGAAGTTAACAGATCTTCTTCATATTATGAAACACAACATATTAAGTTTCACTCAAATTTGCAAGTTTACAAAATAAATATGAAGTTCCTAAAAGTTTGGCGTGACTCTTTCACTTCTTCAATTGACATAGGTTGAAATATTGAAACCATGATTTAATGGAGGTTTCCTCACTCACATCTCAACTTTTGTTTTTCATGTTGGCCACACTCACCCAAGAAGGAAATAGATAGAGGGACCAAAGGATAAAGGGAAGTCAAAACTACTAATGTAATAATTTTTCTACTGTTATTAAAGATGGAGAGAGAGATTCTCTTAGCGGAGTTGCCATTTTTTGTTTATTGTTTGAAATAGAAATTTGAAATGTAATTTTCTTTTCAAAAATTTAATTTTCTAGAATTTTAATTTTGAAATAAAACACGTCATTATGAATGATATATCGCCTTGGGAAGCAAGCATATCATTTTCTAATGGGTTGAGATTATAAAACTACAAGTTCATCCTGATTATGATAGTCAAATTCCAAGAAGAATTACATATGATCTTGGAGGGTCAAAATGATCGACATTCTATCAAATATTTAATTATTATAACTTGAATGATGTATCATTAATTTTATTTTCAAAGTCATGATAATAAATGATACATCTTTCCATGGAAAGAAAATATCGTTTATGATCACTCACTCGAACATGACGTTAATGATTATAACTTGATGTTGATTTTCCCAAAGATAATTAATTGAGTTTTAAAAAAAAATTAAAAACATGACCGGGCATAATTTCAACAATAGTTGGTGGTCGGGCAAAAGTTTCGGAAGTTCATCTCCATTGCCCCCATCACCAGTTTTAAGTTTATGGTGATAAACTCTAAATTCCAAATTTCAAAATTCAAATCCAAAGTTCAAGTCCTAAAACTATTGCTATTATACGATGGGTTTATACCTATTCAATGACTAGCCTTAATCGAAAGTTCTCTCATATTATCGGGAGGGGTAATTAACTATAGTGGCTTACGCCTATAGGAAACTAGAACTCAGATCAAAAAGTCCTCAAAAAATGAGGTCGAAATCTCTAGGGTAGTGTCTATCTAAAACCTAATATGCCTTCTAAAAATTCACTCGTAACCTAAAATCGTTAAAACTCTCTGCCGTCATCATCACATTTAAAAATAAAAGAAAAATTGATCGATGATGCAGAGAGGCCGGGGCATGCATCAAATAAAATTTTATAAAGGTCTAAATAATATATTTTTTAATTTTAATATATTATAATCTTTATTTATATTATTTATAAATAATTTATAAATTTGGGCAAATTAATCATTATTAGTATGTTTTTTACTTTAAAATTTCCTATGATGGTCCAAGTTTGGATGAAAAAATTTTGAGAAATTTGTAAAAATAAATTTAAGCCCCCGCTGAAAAAATTTCTGGCTCCGCCACTATTAACGAAGATGGGGAGGCTCAATTTCCTTGCCTCTCTCCTCTCTTTCTCTCTCTCTCTCTCTCTCTCTCTCTCTCTCTCTCTCTCTCTCTCTCTCTTAAAGCTTGAAATAATATTTAATTAAATAACAAAATAAAAAGAGGGCTACAGAAAAGTTATACAATAAATAACTTTTTAAAAGCAATAAAAATAGGAATGGTAAACTTAATCATTTGCAAATTAATTAATAGAAATATCAATATTTGATTTTTTTAAAAAAAATAATCTTGGAATGAGTTCTGGCTGAAGCTTTCATATAGAGACTAACCATTCCAACAATATACATAATATTATTTTGATTGAAAAATATATTTGAATTTTAAAAATATTTAATTATCTTTGGGAAAATTTAATTTTTCAAAATTTTAAAATTGAACGCGTCATTATGAACAGTATATCACCTCGAAGGGCGAACATATAGTTCTCTAATGGGTTCTAATTACAAAATTTAAATTCACCCTGATTATCGTAGTCAAACTCAGGAAAGAATCATATATGACCCTGAAAGGTCAATATTAACTTTAATCGAATGTCTGATTACATTAATCTGGATAGAGAAATTATTAATTTCATAATCAAAATCACAATAGTGATTGATATATCTCTCCGAAGAAAGAAGATATCAATCACTATCGATCGATTGAAAATGAAGATAACGATCATTAAATTTTGAATTTTCCCAAAATTAATTAATTAAAGATTTTTGAAAATTTTGATTTTGAAAATTATATATGGGTTACTAAATCTCATACGAGCGCAAGATCTCATAGTTAATTACATCGTATGAAAATTGGAATTTTCCTACGAACACTCTCGATTAAAATAGCGGTATAAATTCTATTTAAGATTTGTAAAGATCGCTATCAAAGGAGGTTAAGGGTTGGAATTTTCAATAGGGGTTGGTTCGATGTTTGAACACTTATTTTTAGAGTCAAAGAAAGAGGAATAGGGTGTATTTTGAGATTCTGAAACATTTCAGAAAAAATACTCCATTCTATCCTAAGTGTTGGGCTTGAATTTGATTAAAAAAGATTTTTAAATTAAATGATCGATTTTATTAGAGATTTGGGATTCAATTCCCGGAGGGTGAGGTCTTATAGCCCGAGCTTGCCTTAGAACCTAAGTCTAAATTGGGCACTTAAATGTGCCCCGAATCTAGCTAATGCAGTGCAAATATGGTCTTACCCCGGCCTGGATTGGGGAGCCAGCTAAACAACCTAAACAATTTAAAAATATGAGTCCAGTCATTTATTGTTGAGTGGTAGGGACGTTGCTTAGAAAAGTTTAGAGGAATGGGGTCGACATCTAGAGCAGATCCTTAATTGACCCCTTAACTTATGTCGGGTATTTGATGTATAAATAGATGCGATTAAAATATTAGACTCTTTTTAAATTTATTATTAATGTGATGCATGCTAATCGACTCGATAAAATGCATAAATCAATATGTAGCCATTTGAAAATTTTGGCTTAGAAAATAAATTTTTCCCTAGAGATTGCACAACATCCCCTTGACAGATCGGCACTCTCATAAGCTAGGTGGTCTGCCAAAACCCGCAGCAGGGAGGTGCCTAACAAGGTAGAGAAGTTTTAATATGATGTATGAAAAACCCTCGACGAGTCTGAGCTTACTTCTTAAGACCGTTTAGAGTTTCTATCTTATCTTAAAAATTTTATTTAATTAGAGAAGAAGAATTTTTTGACAAACCCCTAAGAGCCTAAAGTCGGATTCTAGGCTAAATCAAATACGACAAGCAAGTAAAAAGACTAGAAAAATAGATATCTCTAATGCACAATCAATTTAAATAAATCAATCAAATTGAATGTTCATATGGCAAGTGCCACTTATTATTACATCACAGAATTTGTAGAAAATTAAAGTGGCCGGGTACCACTGACAACAACCCGGATTCTATCCTAAGACTTAAATGATTTTTAGATTTGGATTCTTCTAGTCGCCCATTTCTTCGTCTTCTCATGAACATCTTGATTCGTCGGTTCTGGATATCCAAATGGAAAGAAACTCCCCCTTGAATGGGGTGTTATCTTTCCTCTTTGGATATTTGAAAAGTATCCTAATTTGACTTCCAAATGGAAAAAGACTCTGCCCTTTAATTTCAATGCCTTGTACGAGCATGACCATCTGCACAAAACTAGATTAGTATAAAAATATCTCTCCTAACCTACGGGTAGATCTAACGCGTAAGCAACCACAGTAGAAAGTGCAATAAACAGGTAAGTAAATAAACAAACCAGTTCTAAACTAGCAAACACCATGGAATGAAAACTCGAAAACCCGACACACAGCATGAAAGTAAAACACCAGCCTATCCTAAGACTAGAGTCAGTGATCCTAGCAAACCATCTAAAGTCTGTGCGGTAGGCTGTGTGGTTTTGATATGTCCTAAGTAGGATATTAGGTTGAAGTTTCTTAAGGTTCGATTAGTAGAAAGGCTGAAGGGATATTTAATTTAAATTTAAATCTTAATGACTTTGAATGAATTTTAAAAATTAATTTTTAATTATTTTTTGGAAACTGCCTTTGTTTCACATCGAGGCCGTGAAGTTTATTTCACCTTCCTTGGGGCTAACCAAATAGCCTCGTAAGCCTGGGTTACCCAGTGGTACCCGATATAATTAAGTGAGTTAGATTTGATTAAAATTTGAAAGTTAATATTTTTTTTTGTTAAAAAGTGTTTGATTGCTTATTTTTAAAGTTTGGTTAATTTAAGTTTGTCATTAATCGATTCGTGGCGTTGTGCCACCAGGCTCGAGGAACCAACTTCCTTAGGACACTTAACCCCGCAGCCCGGAGTAGTCCAGCCGATAAACCAAATTAATGTAATTGAATTAGAGATTTTAAAAGGTTAAATGATTAATATATTTTAAGGTTTAACACCCCTTAGAATCCATTCATGGCGTTGTGCCACCAAGCTCGAGGAACAAGCCTCCTTAAGACACTTAGCCCCGCAGCCCGGAGTAGTCCAGTCAATAAACTTCATCTTTGAGATGGTTGTTGAGTTTTAAGAGGTTTTTTGAGTGTTTTAAACATTAAACTAACATTTTCTGGAGTTTAGAATTAAAAATCAAATTCTGGAATTTTTCGAGTTATTTTAATCATTTAATTAAGGGGTGAAATTGACTTTTTGATTAAGAATATTTTCTAGAAAGTTAGCTTTTTATTAAAATACTAGACCTTAATACGATTAGTTAGAATGTAAGTACACTAAAATCAGATTTTTCTACATTTTATTATGAAGGTTTGAAGTTTTGAACTGATTTTAACTTAAGGTTGACCGGTTTGTTGACTTTTTGTATTTGATTATTTTCAGGAACTTTAATATTTTTAATAAATATTAAACATTACTTTGAGTTGAATGCAATTGATTTTTACTGATTTGGATTTTTCTTGAATTAGTTATAAATTTTTAAATTTTATGTATTTATTGGGATTTTTTAAATATCCTTAATTAAAGAGCATTTTTATGATTTTACTCCAAATGAGATCCCAACTCTTTGAAATCAGCTCCAAAGGTCAGGAATGACCTAAGGAGAGATTTCCAAGTGTTTGGTAAATGTTTTGAGTTTTTTATTATTATTAATTAATTATTTTAATTAAATATTGAATTTCACTTAAAATTGAATTAAGTGCATAATTGCTGTCAAATCAAGGGGATTTTAATTTTCATTGATTAAGGGTTTTATTTTGGTCCGTTAGAGGGGTTATACATAATTTTCGGATTTAATCTTGATTTATTAGAATTTTTAGAAATTTTAAAGCTTAATTAAGGGTTAAAACTTAGGAAATTTAATTAAGGGGCTTAATGACTTCAAAAATTAGTGAAAATTTTTCCTAAGGCTGATAGTGTCACTAAGTTTGAATGGTTCAAATTTCAAGTCAATAGGAGATAAATCCTAATTATTGGAAATATTTAAGCTCTCTAAACAAGTCCTTAATTATTGTCCTTAATGATACTAAGTTTGAATGGGTCTAAATCAAAGTTCTACTAATCCTTAACTTAACATACAAAGCATGCATAAACTCATAAACACATTCAACACCTAAATCTAGGAGAGCCTTAACTATTTGGTGTGTGTTTCCTAAACATGCAAAAACTAATTATTATTAAATTAATTTGAATCTTGATTAGTGAATAGTTAAAGCAAAACTATGCACTAATTACTCCCCATAATTTCTATTCAAATATGTTCAATCTACACTTAAAATTTTAAGGGATCCCTCAAAAGGTTTAAAGATTTAAATATACATATAATTTCAAAATAGTTTTAAAGTATAACTATATATATATATATATATAGTAATTTGAAAATAATTAATATTTAAAATAATTTTTAACTAAATTTAGTTTAATAATACATATATTTATGAAATTTTAAAACGAATCTTGAAATATAATTTTGAATTATAAAAAAAATATTTTAATCAATTTTTTTTTAATTATTAATTAAAAAGAGTGAAATATTTAAAAATTAAAATAGTTTAAAATATATGTAATATTTTAAATTTAATTTAGTTTTAAATTAAAGATCTTAATTTTTTGAGAAATTTGATACATTATATTATTTTTTTGGTTTAATAATTAATTTATTATGTTTTAATTAAATTTTTTGGTTTTAAAAAAAATAATTAAACAGAGAGGCGGCGCCGGTAGAATGCGTAGCAATCGCTGGTTTCGCGGGCTCAAAACCTTGCGGTGGCGGTCAACACGCATTGCCCGCTGGGTGGTTCACGCGATTTCACTTATCCAGGTCAGCAGTGGACATCCGCCGTTCGATCATCCGCGGGATCCATCCGACGACAGAGATCAAATTTCATCATTTGATAACGGTTAACGGGATCAAACTACAAAAAATTGATCCGCGGTTCTGAACCAACAGCCATGATCACACCCGACAATGATTCAAACGAACAGATGGAATACACGACTGAACGAACAGCGGAAAAACTTGATGTGGACCATTGATCGGATGATCACGGTCCAGAAAACGTGCACTACCAGGCGACTGCGAATGGCGCCCTAAAAATCAAATTTTGCCTCGTTCGCTCGATACAATGGATGAAAATCTATGAAATTTTAAACGTAAATTGCCTAGGTGAACAGAAATCTTGGGGAGTATTTTATTTGACTTAAAACAAGCTTATTAGAAAGCTATTTAATCTAGTGTACCTAGATCTAGGGTTTAGGATTTACCTTGATTTAATGGATGGTTTGGACCGCTTAATGGATGGTTGAGCTTGTAGACTGTCCAAGTGTAGATCCCTAGCACAAAACTGAGCCCGAAAACATCTGGATCGACCACTACAAGGCTGGGACGGACTAGGTGGTGGGATCGCCGGATAACTCACCGCCGGTGATGTACAACCACTTGGATTTTGTAGTGGGAAGGTAGAGAAGGCCCTAGGGAGCTAAAACGAATGAAGACTTGGATCTTGGAGGCTGGAGTAAGTGAGAGAATGATAGGATTCGAATGAGGCTTCTTAGGGCATTTTTCTCCTATTCAAACGTCCCCAGGCAATTTGGATGGCTAGGATCAACTCACCAGCTCCCTAGATGATGCCACATGTCCATGGAGTAGGTGGGAGCAGGAGGATCAAAGGACTGAAGGACATCCTATGCGTAAAGCCATTTTGGTCCCCATTTGGACACATGGAGCAATAGGGGCTATTGGATCTAGATCCAATTGGTAGGGAGGGCTTTAGGAAGCTTCTAGAGCCTGACTCAATAGCTGGAATGATTTTAGCTAAAATGGATTAGCATTAGGGATTTATTTAATCACCCTTAGCCCCTTTAAAGCTTCATATTGACTGTTTGGCTTGTCTATAAATCAAACATGAGTGAGGTGGCAGCTGAGGTGGCATGGGGGTGGGGTTTGAGTGCTAGAATGTTAAGAGCTTAAGGCAATCCATTAGAAGTTTGAGGGTTCAAGCCATTTGGACACTTAAAGAGTTGTTGACCAAATGTTGACTGGTCAATACCCAAGTGGATTGCTAATGTGGCAGCCAAGTGGCCTCAAAGATTGATTAAGAATGAGTCAAAACTAAGGCCAAGTGAAGGGATGGATATTTGAATTTGATATGGGGTTTGGAATAGATTTAACCCAACCTTAGAGTTGACTTGGTCAACTCTAATTGGATTTGATTGGCCAACATCCCAAAGCATGGTTAGACCATAATTAGAAGTTGATTTGAAACTTGAAATGGATTCAATGGATTAAATGGGTTAAAATAACCCATTAAAGCCTTAAGGGAATTTTAGTCAACCTAGGTTAATTGGGTCAACTAGGTTGACCCAAGGGGAGGGTCTGGGCTGGGAAGGTTTCAAATGATGTTTGGAGTCTGGTGGGGGTGATTTTATGGATTAAATAGGCCATTTGGATCAAATGGGCCAATTTGGGCCTTTAATGGGCTTTGAGTCAATCTTGGTTGAATTGGTCAACCAGGTGGGTCCAGGGTCTGGGAATGGGTTTAACAGATTTAAAATGATATTTAGAGTCCATTGGGTATGGTCCCATGGTCTAAAGGGTTTGATTTGGCTAAATGGGCTTATTAAGGGTCATTTGGGTCGATCCTAGTGGATTTGGTCAACCAGGTTGACCCAGGGTCTGGGATCAGGCTCATCAAGTTTGAAATGACACTTGAAGGCCAATGGAGGTGATTTCCTGGCCTAGAGGGGTCATTTCAGTCAAATCACCTATTTCGACCCTTAAAGGGCCTCTTAGGTCAACCAGGTTGACCCAGAGTCTGGGAGTGGGTCCAACATGTTTGGTTTGATATTTGAAACTTGCTGGAGGTGTTTGCATTCAATTTGGAGTTCATTTGGTTTGAAATGCCTATTTGAATCCCAAAGGGGTACTTTGGTCATTTTGACCCCTGGTCAACTGGGGATCAAAATTGGTCCACCAAAGTAAAGCTTAATGTTTAATGGGTCACAATTAAGGGTCTGAAAGTGATTAGAGGCTTTGGAGAAAGCTTTAGGGTCAAAATCTACTTGATGGCAGGTCTAGTGGCATAGATTGTAAATATTTGAAGGTTTTACAGCCTTTAGATTTTGATTTAGATTCTGAGGTTAGAGATCTCAGAATGGGTTCAAATTTGGAGGGTAGCCTCCAGAGACATGTCCCATCAGTATGCAATTGACAGACTCTGAATCAGTGGTCATTTGATTGGGTTTCGAAGTGTTTGAAAATTCACTGGAAAATGTCTTTAGGATAGAGCTTAGGATTTGAGTCTGGATTTTTGGGTTTGAGTTAGATATTGGGTTTGAATGATTAATATTTAAATATCCAAATCATTTATAATCATTTGGGTCGTCATAAATGATTGGATAGGGTCAGGGCTAACTCAAAGGTAGAATTAATGTTTGAACTGTAGTTTAGATTTTGGACTAGAGTCTGGACTTTGATTAAGGCTTGGTTTGAATTGAGTTCATGTTTGAATTGGAGTCAAGATTGATTTTAAGTTTGGATTGATAGAACCTAAAGGGATTTTAGGGTCTAGGATTTAAAAGAGTCATAGTTTCTAGACAGATCCTATAGTCTAGGAGCTTGAAGGATCCTAAAACCTAAATAATCTGAAAGTCTGGATATAAGAGAATCCTAAAGTCTAGATTGACTTGGAAGAATCCTAGAGTCTGGGATAGATCTTAAAGTCTGAAGTCTAGAAGAGTCTTAAGATCTAGAATAAATCCTAAGATCTAGATTTATCTGGAGGAATCCTAGGATCTGGAGTAGAACCTATGATCTAGAATCTAGAATAGTATTAGGGTCTAAGAAAACCCTAGAGTCTAGGATCTAGAAGAGTCCTAGGGTCTAGAATAGATCTTAAGGTCTAGGTCTATATGGAAGAATCCTAGGGTCAAGGTAGATCTCAAGATCTGGAGTTTAGATCGATGTAGGGTCAAGATTGATCTGGAACCTGGTTGGGTCCCTAGTGACCTCATACAAAAATGAGGTCAACAAATATATAAACTTGTGTAATTAAGTAGCAAGAGTTTTTTACGAGACTTGTGTAGAGACTTGGATCCAACTTCTTACCTCCATCATTCTAAGACAACTTGAATTCAACTAGGATAGGCCTCATGATTTTTTAACCTATTTTTAAGGTTTTTCATGTAAAACTCTTGCTGTTACTTATGACTCTCTCATTCCTCTCCCTTTATTTGTTTGTGTGTTGGATCTTCATTCAAAGCTAAGACATTAAGCTCTTTATCTCTCTGCTACCGTGAATGTTCCAGTTCGTAACAATAATCTAGTTAATATGAAGATGATTAGAAGCAAACAAGACCTTTGTGTTTCACTCATTATATATATTGTTAGCAATTATTTCATGAATTTTGCTAGCAATTGTTTCAAGACGTTGCACACCGATCCTACTTTGCTAGCAATTATTTCATGAAACTAACCAAAAGGTCACCCTTTTCAACATTAATGAGGAATTTTCCATTATTTCAATTTGGATTTCCTTCCCAAATCTTCACCCGCATTTGTTTGCTTCTCCTTTCTTACATAGGCTTGACTCACTTTTTGGTCATCCCCTTCATATTAATACCACCACTTCATTGAAATACCACACTCTCAAGATAACGTTTCATAATGTCTAGTTCCTACAATATAAATTCGACTATATACAAAATGTTGTGATGGATAATTTCCCCTCCTTTCATGAGTGTTGCAAATCTTTGGGTCATTTCAAAAAGAATGTGTCAGTCTTCATCTTCATTTGGCTAAGGAACCTTCTATTAATATTAATCTGGTGAATGTTGTTGATAAAGAAATTTCTTAGTGATCTCCTCTTGTTGATATCTTGCCCCAATTATATCTCATGTGGTCGATAATGTTGTGGATAATGCTAATAGTTTACTTATATCTTCCACTATTACTCCTGACCCTATAAAAGTGTGGTTGATAGAGGGGAAGACATTGTGGTTGATGCTAGGGATAAGAGTAATGTTCATGAAAATGTTACTGTTGATGGTTATTCTTACTATGATGATTTGAATATGGAGCTGGTTATTAATATAAATTGTTTTCATGTGTTTGATGATGTTGTAGCCTCATTAAGATTGGAGATATCTATTGTGAATGGCCTATATGATGGTAAGTTTAGTGATAATACTCACTGGTTACATGACCCGTTAGTTGCTGAGAGGATTGATGGGGAAGTGAAAGCTACTAATTGTTATTCTTTGTTGGGGGATGCTATTTTGGATGTTGTTCAAGTTGATAATGAGGGGTTTACTTCTGTGACTAGGAAAAAAATAAAAATTTGATGGAAAAAAAAGGTTATGCAAAACTTCAAAATATATTGTGGCTAATTCCACTCATTCGAAAGCTTCTTGACTTTTTGTTCTTTTATTGGTTAGTTCTATTTGTTGTGTTGGTGTGTCATTGGGGTTGTATTACTCTACTATTTTTTTGTCCTATTTTATACTGGGTGGCTTTTAATTAGTTGGTGTTTGGTTTTTCCTTCGTTGGGCTTTTTATGCTTACTTTTGGTCTTGGGTTGCTTTTAAGAGTGTATTGCTTCTTTTGGCCTCACTTTGGGGTCCTACTATTGTTCTCTTAGCCTACTCCCGGTTTGTGGAGTTATATTTCTGTGATGCCAGATGTCATTGTTTTCTCCCTATGGTGGTCTGATAAAATCTTATAAAAACTAGTTTTGACTCAGTTTTAATGGTGCAGTGGTTCGATTCAGTCACTCTTGCAGTGCTGGTGTTCTTTGGATGCCTTTTATGTTTTGTTGGTGCCTTTTTACCTTTTCCTTTTCTTTCTTTATGTTTTATTATGTAATTAGCGGACTTCTTAAGCTTTTAGGTTTTTTTCTTTTGCTTTGATTGTAGCTCTGTGAGCATTAGTGGCTTCAGTTTCCCTTAAGGACTTGTAACTTTTTATTATATTAATGCATATGCCCCTCTATGAATTTTATCACAAAAAGTTATTCTATACGTATAATATCAAAGCTGATTCTTTATTCATATATTTAAAAGCCAAAGTAAATCCGCGAGACATGCTTTATACATAAGAGTAACAAAAGGTTATTCTTTCACTAGAGTTACATTGTTTGATAATATATTTTTTTTATTTTTTTTAAAGTATATATGATAATACATGACTACAAATTATATTTTGTATGAAATATAATGAAATGGTTATATACATGTACAATATTAGATTCACACTTTGCATTATTTAAGAAATAAATAAGCTAAAATAGAGAAAAATATATAAATTTCCTTAAAGTTGAGAAGAATCATAGGATGTTAAAGTAACATTGATCACTAAAGCAAAAGATTTATACATGAATTTTGACATGAACATCACTTTAAGGATGCTCGAACAGGTGCACCATTAGCCTTGACTCACCTTTTATAAATGTTGCAAAATTATTGCATGCTGAAATATTCACGATGTTAGAGTAAGAGTTTCATTAACTTATCATTAAATGCAAATATTTCATTCAAATAAATATAAGTCGGTGGCAACTCGAGTAGAGTGAATGATTTTTATGTGAAAAATTTGGAGTACCCGCCTAATCAAAATGGTTACACTATTATAAGTTTAATATTTTAGATTTTACCTTTCCCATAATTTAATTAAATGTTAATAAATGTAATATACATGAATTATAGGATGTGTTTGTTATGGTTTTAGTAATAGTAACCTTAAGACAATAGAATTATCATCAAGTGATGTTGGTGGCCTTCTTGGTCATTCTTCTTACCCTATGGAGACCAATGACTTCAAAAATGAGCACTAACCATAATAATTAGCTTGCATTGGGCTTGATGGCAATATTGGGCATTAATCATGGTAATGATGCTAGGTGTTTGTGATCGTAATAATGACAAACATCATAGTTGGTGGTTGTCTGTGTTGCTGATTATGGTAGTTATGTGTTCGAAAATTAAGCATCAACTGTAGTGGTGATATTGATTGTTAGGTTTAGTGGCAATAGTAGTAATCAAACTTTTTAGTGATAACGAGTGTTGACCTTTTTTGCAATTCTAGATTTTAGCCATGATGGAGATAGTTGATATGGGCCTCAATATTTGTGGTTTCAATAGACCTCAATATTGATGGTGTTGGTAAGCATTGGCTACAAAGGTGATGATTGGTGCTGGCATTGATAGTAATATCATGCATTGATGTTACTAGTGTGTTGTGGTAAGGGGGTTAGTATGAATTCATGAAATATTTAATTAAACATATAAATATGTTAATATTTAATTTTTAATAAATTATAAGATACAATTTCAATCAAAATTGGTTTTTAGGTGACAAGATGAAATTTTGAGAAATAATATAATTTAAAGTATATTTATATGTTAATAATTAAATTTAGATGTATAGTATGTCTTTTATTTGTTATGATTCATATAACCAGTATTTAGAAAGATTTAATCATATTGAATACAATTATAATTTTCATAAGTCGTTACATATCTGACATAGTACTTGAATGCAACAAAGGTATCACATTTAATAAAATTATAATTTTATTTGGCTGCTACTTTCTTAATACTTTCTAACAACATTTCAAATATTATGTGGTTGAAAGCTAGTTTTGCAACTAGACTAAGACTTCGTTTGGGATAGCTTTCTTATTGTTTCTTAAAACAGTTTTTTAGTGAAAAACATTAAAATGTTTGTACTAAAAAAATGCTTTAAAAAGCATTATGAAAGCCATTACAAACAAAGCCTAATTCTTCATTTGGGATAGTTTTTTTACTACTTCTTAAAACAACTTTTTGGCTCCATTTAAGTTTGCTTTCTTACCGCTTCTTAAAGCAGCTTTCTAGTACAACAATTAAAATTTTGTACTTAAAAACTATTTTAAGATGTAGTAAGAAAATGATCCCAAACAAAACCCAACTAAGTTGTTGTCTCTATAGCAATTTCACAACCAACTTTATAAAAGCTGCAATCATCCCAAATAAAATTGTCTTATTTGAAGCAATATCTAGCATTAACATCCTCTTGGGCATTTACAACTTCAACTTATATTTAAATAAAGAAATAGCAATTAATAACAGGCCGTGAAACATAAAATTAATAAGAAACTAATCATTATCACAACATACAAAATACTCCATAAGAAGTTTAAAGGCTTTAATATTACTTAACAGGCGAAGAACTGAAATTAATAAGAAATCGGTCATTATCATAACATATAAAATATTGAAAGGATGTCAAGTAGCAGCCGTTGAGCTTTTTTTTTTTGGATTTTCCCCTCATATGTCTATTGGAATTTTTTGCTCGATCTATTTGTTTAAACCTTTAGAATATACAAATGGTAACATTTAGAGTAAGTTATCTGTTGTTTTGTTTTGTTTTTTTGTTTTTTTTTTTTCCATCGGCTTTGTTATAGTTAGTAGTTGTAATTTTTGATCTTGCGGAAAGCTCAAAGTTCATATTAAACTATTAAACTATGAAATTATAGATTAAAATTTTACACAAACTTCAATGTAATATATTTGCATGTTCAATTAAAATATGAAATTTACACGTTCAATTAATAAATATATTAACTATGAATTATGGACTAAAAAAACATAATTACCTTTGACTCTATTTGATAAGTGGGAATCGAAAGGAAGGAAATGGTATAGGATTTAAATTGAAATTACTCCAAGTTTTATATGGTTGCGGAGAATTTTATTAAAATTATTCTTTAGTTACATGTCAAAATTTAGTTATTTGACCTATTGTATTTATATTCCGCATACTAAAATATTTCTTATAATGCTATTTTTTTAACTTAATATTACTTTCCACTTTTCAACCATCTGCTTATTTATTTTTTAATTATTTATTTTTTAATTTCATTCTGGTTCTTTTAGCCCTTCCCATGACATTGTTAGTCTATTTTTTTTTTTAGCCAAGAGAAAGCTTAGAAGAAGCTATGTGAATAGAAACATGGGAGGAAACTGGCATTCAAGATGGGCAAGTTGTCTATCGTGGTTCACTGTAATTCTTTTGGTATTACTTCGGATTTAATTTGGTTATAGTTTAAGGATGTAATCTATTATTCTTTTTCTGTAAGGCTATCCTTCCAACATTTACTAGGATTCTTATTGAGAAAAATATAATTAATTTTCACTAACTATCTCACACATACTAATCTTAGCTTTTTGCATAGGGCTATTAGGAAATATTTTTTTTTTTCTAATGCAAAATACCTTCATATTAAGTCTTGAAAACAACCTCTCTAAATTGAATTTAACAACCTCTCTAAATTGAATTTTATGTGAATGTTGTTAAATGGCCAAAATTTCA
The DNA here is from genome assembly GCF_001605985.2 of Dendrobium catenatum. NCBI lineage: Eukaryota > Viridiplantae > Streptophyta > Magnoliopsida > Asparagales > Orchidaceae > Dendrobium > Dendrobium catenatum. The sequence goes on from NW_021319127.1 coordinate 486,970, forward strand.
CATCATTAATAATGCTCTTTATTTTAGAACTTCAGGTAAAAACACGAAAAATGAAAAGTATATTTTAAAATATGAAATTTTGAATTCTTTTGGAGCTAGAGCGCTTCAACAATGTGCTTTTGAGTATTGTGGCGCTATGCTTTTGAGCGACGCTACATTTGATAGAACAACGGTGCTAAAAAATAGTCATTGCAGTTTTTGAGTCTCTGTTCTACAATAATATTGAAATTCACATGCAGTGCTATGAAGCTGGGTCTGAGCACTGCAACGCTAGTTATTATTATTATTATTGTTGAAATATATAGTTTAATGTCTTAGCGTTGTACGAAGATCCAGCACATGAGTAGATAAGAGAGAGGGTGTAGCCATAAGAGACACCAGAGTTCTTACGTGGAAATCCCTGAATAGGGAAAAAACCACCAGGCCTGGCCCTGTTTGAATGAATCCACTAATATTTACAGTCGATTACAAATGAGGCCCTTCCTTAGGAGAAGGCCTTGGATTGATGTCATAAATGTACATCATATAGAGCATATTATATGGTGGGAGTTACATATACATGTTTATTTTGTCAGCAGGACCCTAATCGATGCGATAGAGGTCGGAAATACCATAGTTGGCAGGAGATCAGGGTCAAAAAGATCATTGTTCGGCGATGTAGGTTGGAAGGACTGTAACATGCAAGAGACCGATGTCAAAAAGATCGTTGTAGTAGGGCGGTACTCTGGTAGAACTTTGGGTATCAGGTATTGTCCTAACAGAAGTTCAGGCCTCAGGTAATGGTCCGATAGAAGTTCAGGCTCTGGGTAGTTGTTTGGCAAAACTCTGAGCGTTAGATGGTGGTCCGGTGGAAGTCTGGGCCTCAAGTGGTGGTCCGGCGGAAGTCTGGGTCTCGGGTGGTGGTCCGGCGGAGCAACGATGTCAGGCGGTGGTCCGGCGGAGCAACGATGTCATGCGATGGTCCGACAGAAGTCCGGGCCATAGGTGGAGGCCTAGTGGAGCAATAACGTCAGGCGGTGGTCTGCATTTAAATCTTATGATATTGATGCAGCAATGAATGATGTCAGGAAGTTGAAAAGGGCGATCTTTTGAGATTGGAGCAATATTTACTCTCTAGTCGGGAATCACTTTTCCACAGACGACGCCAAACTATTGCATCCTGAAGTGTTCACGGCGGTAGAGAAATATATAGTTTAATGTCTTAGCATTGTACAAAGATCCAACACACAAGAAGATAAGAGAGAGGGTGTAGCATTCATAAGAGACACCCAAGTTTTTACATGGAAACTCCTTAATAGGGAAGAAACCACAGGGCCTGGCCCAATTTGAATGAATCCACTAATATTTGCAGTCGATACAAATGAGGCCCTTCCTTAGGAGAAGGTCTTAGATTGATGTCACAAATGTACATCATATAAATCATATTATATGGTGGGAGTTACATAGACATGTTTGTTTGGTTGGCAGAACCCTAGTCGATGGGATAAAGATCGAAATAATCATTGTTGGCAAGAGATCAGGGTCATAAAGAACATTATTTGGTGATGTAAGTTGGAAGGACCGTTACATGAGAGAGATTGAGGTCAGAAAGACCATTGTAGTAGGGTATCAGATAGTGTCCTGATAGAAGTTTTGGCCTCAGGTGATGGTCCGGCAGATGTTTGGGCCTCAGGTGGTTGTCCGGCAAAAGTCCAGGCTTCAGATGGTCGTTCGGTGGAAGTTTGGGCCTCAGGTGGTGGTCCGGCAGAAGTTTGGGCCTCGGGTGGAGGTACAACGAAAGTCCGAGCCTCACGTGGTGGTCTGACGAAGCAATGATGTCAGGCGGTGGTCCGGCCCTTAGGTGGTGGCCTAGTGGAACAATGATGTCAGGTGGTGGTCCGACAGAAGTCCGAGCCTTAGGTTGTGGCCTGGTGGAGCACATGGCCTCAAGTGGTGGCCTGGTGGAGCACAACGACTCAAGTGGTGGTCCAGTGGAGCAATAACGTCAGGCGGTGGTCCGGCAGAAGTGAGGGCCTCAAATGGTGGTCTAACGGAGGAGAGGGCTTCAAGTGATGGTCTAACATAGCAACGACGTTCGGCGGTAGTCCAGCGGAGCTACGACGTTCGGCGGTGGTCCAGCAGAGCTACGACGTTCGGCGGTGGTCCGGCGGAGCTCAGGCCCTTAAGCGGTGGTTCGGCAGAACTCCGGTGTCAGGTGGTGGTTCGGCGGAGGAGAGGACTTCAAGTGGTGGTCCGGTAGAGCTCAGGCCCTTAAGTGGTGGTCATGCGAAACTGGCATCAGGTAGTGGTTCGATGGTGGAGAAGGCCTCAAGTGGTGGTCCGGTAGAGCAACGACGTTAGGCGGTGGTCCGGCGGAGCTCAGGCCCTTAAGTGGTGGCCTGGCATAACTCTGGCGTCAGGTGGTGGTTCGGCGAAGGAGAGGGCCTCAAGTGGCGGTCCAGTGGAGCAACGACGTCAAGCGGTGGTTCGGCGGAAGTCCATGCCTCAGGTGGTGGCCTGGTGGAGCACATGGTTTCAAGTGGTGGCCTGGTGTAGCACAGGGCCTCAAGTGGTGGTCCGGTGGAGTACCGACGTTAGGCGGTGGTCCGGTGAAAGTCCAGGCCTCAAGTGGTGGTCCGGCAAAGGTGTGGGCCTCAAGTGGTGCTCTGGCGAAGGGGAGGGTCTCAAGTGGTGGTCGGTGAAGCTCCGCCGGTGGTCTAGAGAAACTCCAGTGGTGGTTCGGCGAAACTTCAGCGGTGGTCTGATGAAATTCCACCGGTGGTCAAGGAGGAGCTTCTTCTTTCTCTTACTTCTCTTCTCTTCTTCTTCTTGCTTGGGTCCCCTTTCAAGAGGATTGAGGGGTCTATTTATATATTTCTAGAGTGGCATGCCCCATAAATAGGTGAGAGATCAAGGGTAAATGGGAGAGTGGTTGGATGGACGGTCGATATTGAATCTCTTGATCATGCACTGTTTGTTAGACATTTGAAGGCCTTAATGATGTTAGAATTCGACGATCTTGGGTTCGTTGGATTTGTCTCATCGAGCCATTCTATTCGACTATAAGCACGTCTATTTGGAAATTGTTTGCTAACCCAAATTGTGGTTTGAACCTTCCAATAGTATTTCGGGTCCTTGTTTGGACTCATTTGGGCTCGGATTGTGTCGAATTTGGTGTCGTTGGGTTTGTATTTCTAAGACGTTCAGTTTGACTATAAGTTCGTTGAAATCGGAGTTCATATGATCCCAATTTTAATTTCGGAAGTTTCCAACTTGATTTTGCATCGAGATTCGTACCCGATCAAGATAATTTTTTTTATGACGTGTCAATTATTATTAGAAATATCCCTGCCATTCCCTCTCCCCTCACTCTCTTGCATGGCTTGGCTGGGAAGAAATGGAACAAGAGGAGGAGGAGTAGGAAGAGGAGAGATAGGAGGAGAGTGGAGGAGAGCGAAAGTACTATGTGGGATTTTTTCCTGCCGTTCCTTTTACGAAAAGCATTATATTTATTGTAAGTAACTATATATCCTCTTATCTACATTCAATGATTTTAATTTCTATGGATTTTATCTCTCCAAAATTTATCAAAAATGCATTATCATGTGATTTCATAAGCTTTTGATGTATAACATTTGATATATTATAGATTTGATTATTATGAATAAATTGATATGATTTTATTACATTTTCACCAGTTAAATATATGAATAAGAATTTCAGAGTAAAAATAATAGGTAAAAAGCATATTGAAAATGAGTTGAAAGCGATAAACGATTATTTGATATGATAATGCTGAAATGTAATATGCGTTGAAAAAATCAAAATAATTGATATGTAATGGAATGTGATATTGATCAGACTGAAGAGTTATTCTTATTGATGTCAAATATATTAAATGATGACCCTCACGTGATGTCCTTATATTCACTAATTTATTTATTATAAGTCATAATGAGCTGTACATTGATTATGAGCTATAAGGAGTCGGAGCAGCTGATTCATATGATTCAAAATGAGTTATAATGAGTGCACTAATTGTGGGTCATAAGGCGCGACTTATTGAGAGTCATAAATGTAGGATTAGGATACCCCCATATAAATATATGATAGAATACTGATTTATGAATACATATACAGATTTCTATTACTGCTTAATAGCCATAATTGAATTTGGATACTTGTACTACTGTATAATTGATAGACTGACAAAAATGATTGAATGATTTGATTGAATTATAAAGATAGAATGATTGATTGATATAGATGACCAGTACATATTGCATATATTTTGATTTAAAGATTTCTTGATATGATTTATAACATATTACTTCTTTTTTTCCTTGTATTAATTTCAGCTGTAAGAATTTTTATATTTGTTGGGCTTTCATGCTTATTATGTGATTTTCATAATTTCAAGAAAATGGAAGGAGCCTATAGCTAAAGGCTAGGTAGTGATGTTAATTTAGTTTTCTTTTGATTTTTTTGGTTTATATATATTCTTTTATAGCCTATGAAGACTATTGCATATATCATTTTGGATCATAGAGAGGGAATGCAAATATTTAGTATGTGAATGATGTTTTTCATTATTTATATTTCCTACAATGTAATTAATCAGTTCTAAATGTCAAATGGATATGGTTATAAATGACTATTAGTTGTTATTGAGAAAGAAGAAAAAAAATAAATCAATAAAAAGATAAAACGAAAAAGAAATTCTTACATTTTAAATCCCAATATGTGACACTTCTATAGATTTTTTTTTATTTATAATTCTTAGTATACTTAATCAAGAACTTCTGTGAATTTGAGAGCATAAATGGATTAATTAACATGCTTTCTGGATTTTAGAGTGGAATATGAGATTCTATGTTTAGCCTCACATTAAATAATCAAAATTTTAAATTGATATAAAAATAAAAAGCATTACTTTGGAAATTAAATGAGCCCAAAAAGTTTTTCATGCGTCTCTTCGCTTTTTCGAATATCACATTTGCATAGCGATAGCCTGAAGTAATTAAAAATTTATACTGAAAGAAGTACAGGTATTGAGCATGCTATTTGAGGTACATAACGCAATAAGATACTTGATTTCTGCTAATTTAACATTTCCTCAGTTGTTTGCTAGACTTTCAATCGCATTTTGTTTTTGCTTACAAGATCTGTTCATTCATAGATTATTTATCATTGCTCACTATCTAATATCATCCTGAGATCATGATGAAATTGCACCCGGAGGGCCTGGGAGTAGAGCAAAGGCAACTGAGTTGTGTATCCAACTTATGAAATTGCTTCCGAGTTACTTGTTTTCTACTTCAAGTTAAGATTATATAACATGAAATGAGATTATTACTATACTAGGATTGAATTTTTTTGGATGGAAGTTTAGAATTTATTATTTATATCTTTATCTCTAAGAAAATCAACTAGAAATATTTTTCACATACAATTTGTTGCAGTGATGTAAGTGTTGCGGCTAGAACATTTGTGGCGATAGAGTGAGTAAACTTTTCGTCTTAGTGATGCACGGATTTCCAGCACACAAAACCAGAGAGAAGTAAAACTCACGATTGTTTTTAGGTGGAAAGCTCGAAGAAGGAAAAATCACGGGGCCTCGCCAAAGTGAAAATATTCCACTAAATTTGAGTGAATTAAAAAGGTTTACTCGTCCATTGACTTAGAGGCGTCAAATTATAGAAGTTTGGAGAGTTAGGCAAAGGTCTAGCGACGGTCGAGCGAGAGTCCGATGATGTCCGTATATAAGTTCAGCTGACGAGGAATGATCTGACAAAGGTCGGGTGGAATTCTGGTGATGCATGGCGGCCAGGTAGAAGTCTAGAGGCGATCGATAGTGATCCAATGACGTTCGTGCTGAAGTACTTCCGTAGGCGATCAATGGTAGGGCGAAAGTCCAGCGGTGGCTAGGTGGAAGCAGGTCGGTGGCCGATGGAAGTCCGGTAGTGGTCGGCGGACGGGTGATGGTCCAAAGAAGGTCGGGTTGATGTCCAGCGGCGGTCTATGGCAAGACAATGGTCCGAAGATGGTCAGGCTAAAGTCCAGCTGCGTCATCGGGCGGTGGACCGATGACAGTCAATGGAAGTCTGGTAGCGACCGACGACTGGGTGGAAGTCTGGTGGTGGTCGACGTCCAGGTTGTGTTCTGATGGCATTTGAGCTAAAGTCTGGTGGAGGTCGGTGAAAGGGTAGTGATTCGACTGCGGTCAGGCTAAAACCCGATAGCGGTCGGCAGCCGGGTGGAAGTCTTGCATCGATTTGAGGCTGGGGGTGGTTCAACGATAATTAGGCCAAAGTTTGATGGCGGTCAACGATCAGGCGATGGTCCGATGATGGTCGAGATTAAGTCTGTCAGCTATCGGCGGTTGGGTGGAAGTCTTGCGCTCGACATCCGGGTGGTGGTCTGACGGCGCTCGGGCTGATGTCCGATAGAGGTTGGCGTCCAAGTAGAAGTTCGGCGGTGGTTTGCGGCTGAGTGGTTGTCACGACCCAACCCGACCGGAATAAATCCTTTCTCATCGGGCCGCGAAAAATGTTGAAAATCCAGGATCTAGTTTTGGAATTTGCTTCAGAACTTTCTTCCAGATATTCAAATAAACAGACAGAAAACACAGAGCTGCTAAAAACATCCAAATATACAGAAATGCATCCACTATTTTCTTCTTTCCTTTTTTTTTCCTCAAATAATCATGTACAATACAGTGCATGGCTACAGACAGAAAGAACAGAATAGAAAAGCCATTACTATACAAAAATCTAAAGTACAAAATACCTAACCACTTATTAGACACAAAACTCCTAGTCCAAGATCTCCTTCCATTTCCCAGAACCTGAAAACCACGCAGAAAATAAGGATGAGCTAACAGCTCAGCATGACAACACTCACCAATCAAAATCTCCAGAAATTCACCTCAGAAAACACATCAGAAGCAGTTATTCAAATAGTTGTACATAAGTCAACAGTCGTACAAAAATCGTGTAACACACAGAACAAATACTTGAATTCAAATAGAAATCAAATCACATATACATATCTTATAAAACTTATAAAACTTTCAAATAACAAAATGGATCAGATCATACAAATCAGAATTTAAATCAGATAAAATCACATTTCACATATCAGATATCACATATCACATATCCCTGACCCTGATAGAATCTTGATGGATTCTAGCCCCTTATGCCTCCCTTCCCTGACACTAACAGAATCTCATATTCTGGCCCCTTATGTCTCCCTTTGTGCTTATAACACCAAAACAGAATAGATATATAGAATTTTTAGAACAGAACTTATTTTCAGATTTTTCAGATTTCCTTGACACAGACAGAATCTCAAAGGATTCTGGTCCCTTATAACTCCCTCCTGATAGCACATCACATATCAATTCATTCAATTCAAAAAATCGGAGTTCGTCAGAAAAATCGTCATTGGCATTATGGCAGTATATGGAATTTTCACAAATTTTCACAGATTCAGAAATTTATCAAATTACCACAGATAGTACACAACATCATTCTAAGACTTTCATTGTACTGAAGCAACATTTTTTAACATCCAGATAAATTGTAGTTCGATTAAAACACCACCGAATTCAAAATACCAGGTAAAAATTTTTCAGAAAATACTTAAAATGTGCATAAATATCAACTCATAAACATATCAAAATTTACGTGGTAAAAAGTTCATCGGTATAAAACAGAATCAATTATATGCTAACGGAAACAAAACCAGGAATAGAAAAGTCCTCAAAATCTTCGTTTCTAAAAATTGAGAAAGGCGAAATGTGCCTTACCTCGAGTCGGTCAACTTTCTCAACTGCGACTACAGATGGAAACGGATAGAAGTCGCCCAAAAATCACTTTTCTTCCTTTTTCCTACGATTTTCTCTCTCCTGGGCTTTCTCTCTCTCTTCAAAAGGATCTCATTTCCATATATATCCAACCAGATCGTCCCGGACGATCGCAAATTGTCCCGGGACGATTTGCCCTCGGGTCAAAATTCGTTCAGATGAATTTGAACTAGTCCTTGGACGAGTTGTTCTCGGGAGAAATTTCATCCAGAGGAACCCCAGTTCATCCTGGGACGAACTTCTATGCTATAATTTTCTTCACAACCTATACCGATCGTCCCAGGACGATCCAACTTCATCCTGGACGATCCTGGAAGGAAAAACAGCTTTCACAATCTCCCCAACTTCAGAAAAAATGTCATCCTCGACATTTCTAAAACAAAACTGAGTCAGAGCAGATGCGGATATGACTGTCTCATATCCGACACTTTCTCCCAAGTAGCTTCTCGTGTTGTTATTTGCTTCGACTGAAATTTAACCATCAGAATCTATTTATTTTTTAACTTACGAATATCATAAGCTAAAATTTGTTCAGGCTCTTCCTTATACTACAGATTCTCCTGAATCTCCACATCATCAGCAGATAGTTTCTTTTCAGAATCAGATATCCGCTTTCTTAAAGAAGATACGTGAAACACGTTATGTATATTGGACATTTGATCAGGCAATAACAGTCTATAAGAAGACTTTCCAATCCTTTCGAGAATTTCAAAAGGTCCAACATATCTTGGACTAAGCTTGCTCACTCTTCCAAATTTGCTGACACCTTTCATCGGACTGACTTTGACATATACAAAGTCACCAATTTGAAATTCCACAAATCTATACTTCTGATTGTAATACTTCTATTGTCTGTCTTGTGCAGCTTTCAATCTTTTTTTTGATCAGATTGATTTTCAAAATAGTTTCATCTACAAAAGTTGTACCTAATCATTATCTATCTCCCACTTCAGTCAGAGTCAAAGGAGTTCTACACATTCTGCCTTACAGAACTTCATAAGGTGACATACCAATACTGGACTGAAAACTATTATTATAAGCAAATTATATCAGTGGGATATGATCTTCCCAACTTCCTCCAAAATCCAGAACACATAGCCTCAGAAGATCTTCCAGTACTTGAATAGTCCTCTCAGACTGTCTATCAGTTTGCGGATGAAAAGCAGTACTGAAATGTAACTTCGTACTCATACCTTGCTGAATACCCTTCCAAAGTCTGGAAGTAAACCGTCCATCTCGATCAGATACGATCACTTTTGGCACACCATGGAATCAGACAATTTCTTTAACATAAATCAGAGCTAACTTATCCACTGGATCTGTCTGAACGAAAAAAAAATATGCAGATTTCATCAATCAATCGACAACCACCCAAATCGCATCATATCCTTGCCTTAATTGAGGAAAACCCACAGCATAATCCATCGTTACCTCCTCCCACTTCCACTCATGGATAGGCAATGACTGCAAAAGACCTCCTAGTCTCTGATGCTCTGCCTTCACTAACTGACAGGCTTCGCATTTAAAACAAAGTCTGCTACATCTTTTTTCATTCCTGGCCACCAAAATAAACTTTTTATATCTCCATACATCTTACCACTTCCTGGATGAATGGTGTAGCCGGAATAATGAGATTCGTACAGAATCTCTTTCCTCATATCTCCAGACACAGGAATCCACAGCCTATTCTTACACCAGAATTAGAAATTCGTAGTTCAGGTTTCTTACCAGATTCAATCTGAACAATCAGCTTCGAATAGTCAGCATCTGACTTCTGGGCTTCATGGATCATTTCTTCCAAGGAAGAATGAATGTTCATTTGAGTCAAAACACCAGAACTAGTATAGGAAATTACCTCCAACTGTAATTTTCATATCTCGTATCAAATACTTATCGAAAGTGAGCTGAATACAAGATAATCCCGAAGACTTCGTGCTCAAAGCGTCTGCTATCACATTAGCCTTACCAGGCTGATACTGAATAGAAAGATCATAATCCTTAAATAACTCAAGCCATCTTTTTTGGGGATCAACAGAAGTACCTTCGCCGCTCACTACATGACCCAGAAAAGAAATGCTCTTCAGCCAGAATTCACATTTGGAGAATTTAACAAATAACTGGTGCTGCCTCAAAGTCTCCAACACAGTTCTCAAATGTCTGGCTTGATCTTCCTCAGAAACAGAATATACCAGAATATTGTCTATAAAGACGATCACAAACTGATTCAGGTACTCCTTAAACACTTGATTCATCAGATCCATAAAAATAGCAGGTGTATTGGTTACCCCAAAAGGCATAACCAAAAACTCATAGTGCCCGTACCGAGTACTGAAAGCTGTCTTCATCACATCAGCTTCCTTTACCTTCACCTGATAGTATCCAGATCTCAAATCAATCTTTGAGAATACAGCGAATCCAGCCAGCTGATCAAACAAATCATCAATTCGTGGCAATGAATACTTATTCTTGATAGTAACTTTATTTAGATCTCTATAATCCACACACATACGCAGTGTTCCATCCTTCTTCTTTACAAACAGCATAGGTGCTCCCCAAGGAGAAATACTAGGACAAACTAATCCTCTATCCACCAACTCCTGAAGTTGAGCTTTCAACTCCATAAGTTCCTTCAGTGCCATCCTGTACGGAGCTTTAGATATTGGACTCGTACCCGGAAAAACATCAATACAAAACTCAACATCTCTATCCAGAGGTAAACCAACCAACTCCTTAAGAAAGATATCTGAAAACTCTCGTACAACCGGGATATCAGAAATAGAACCCGCATCTATGTTCATATCCCATACTGAAGCCAAAAATACAGTACAGTCCTTCTTCCACATTCTCCTGACTTTTAACACAGAAATCAAACAAGACAAAACACCTCTTAACCCTTAGAATATACATCTTTCACCATCTTTACCATCCAGAAACAAACTCACTTATTTCTTCAAACAGTCAATCTGAGCCTTATACAGACTCAGCCAATCCATTCCCAAAATCACATCATACGAAAAAATCGGCAATAAAATCAAACTCGATTTCCATTTCTTACTAGAAATATCAATCTCTCAGAAAAAAAATTTTCGAGCAATCAAATTATTCCCAGGCGCCAAAAGAACAGAAAGGGAAACCGGTAGCAAAACAGAATCCAGATGTAAAACATCAAAGCAATGCTCGGAAATAAATGAGTGACTGGCTCCAGAATAAAATAAAACATGACAGGGATGTTCAGAAATATAAACCGTACCTATCACCACATCCGGAGCATCACGAGCCTCTTGCTGATTCAAACTATATATACGTGGCTGAATTGGACCTGGAGCTACAGAACTACCAAACTCCCTCTGATCACCACTAGGTGGTCTCCTCGCCACCGAACTTGATCCACCAGGCCTACCAGAGGATCCCTCAGAAACAATACATGGAGGAACTGTCCTCGACTTTCCTGTTGGTCTAATAAAACTATCAGATCTGGACTCAGATCATCGATCAAATCCATCTTGTAGACACTCTATAATCCGATGTCCTGTCTGCCCACATCTGAAACACTAACCAGTCGTCCTGTAGCACTGGCCAAAATGCCATCATCCAGAGTTTGGCACAAAGGTGCCCCACTGACCGATCCAGAACTAGTAGTACTGCCACTATCAGAAACGGTAGTGGTGCCTGACTACCCACTCCTCCTAGATTCTCTAGAAACAAATCTCTTCTTTCCAGAAAACCCACTGCCAGAAGCATCACCACTGAACATCTTCCTACTAGAATTCCACCGCTGCTGAGTAGCCATCAGATCATTCTCTATCAGTCGAGCTCTCTCATCAAGCTCAGAGAAATCAAAAATATGAAATGGTACTAGAAGCTGCCTCAAACTATCTCGTAGTCCCCTCAAAAATCTGTAGCACTTCTCAACAGAAGTGCTTACCAACTGTTATTCATATATGGCATAAGTAGTAAACTCTGCCTCGTACAACATCACTGTCATACTCCCCTGAACCAACCTCAGAAAAGTCTCCTGCATTTGCTGTCTTGTAGAAGGAGGTACAAACCACGATCGAAATACCTCAAAAAATTCTACCCAAGAAATCAGAGAGTTCAGCTTGCCTTGGAATTTCACCTCCTGCTGGCCCGTCCACCAGCGTTCACTTCATCATCAAACATAAAAGTAGCTAATGGTACCTTCCTAACTGATGTACACTGCATACTGTCAAAAGTCTTCTCCAACCTTCTTAACCAATCCTTAGCTGCACTGGGCTCAACAGTACACTCAAAACTCAAAGGTTTCAATCTCAAAAATATCTGTAGATGTCTATCTACATCTTCATATCTAACAGTAGAGGCTCTTTTCTATGTCTCGCTCATCATCTGAGCAACCAGTGTAGCAAACTGAGAAACTATATCATAACCAATCACTAGGGCAGTACTATTCACAGGAGCTACCTGACTAGCACTCTGCCTATCAGTCATATCTGGGTCTGGCAGATCCATAAGCATACATAAAACTATACATAAAACAACATAATAAAAATCCAATCTAACCAGAACTACCCCCGACAGACTTATAGATCAATTCCTATAGCTCTATCTTACAATCGAAATTCCAAAACCAATTCTTTGATACCACTTATGTTTTGTCATGACCCAACCCGACCGGAATAAATCCTTTCGCCTTGGGCTGCAATAAATATTGAAAATCTAGGATCTAGTTTTGGAATTTGCTTCAGAACTTTCTTCCAGATATTCGAACAAACAGACAGAAAACACAGAGCTGCTAAAAATATCCAAATATACAGAAATGCATCCACTATTTTCTTCTTTCTTTTTTTTCCCCTCAAAATAATCATGTACAATACAATGAATAGTTATAGACAGAAAGAACAGAACAGAAAAGTCATGACTGTACAAAAATCAAAAGTACAAAATACCTAATCACTGATCAGACACAAAACTCCTAGTCCAATATCTTCTTCCCTTTCCCAGAACCTAAAAATCACGCAGAAAAAAAGGATGAGCTAACAGCTCAGCAAGACAACACTCGCCAATAAAAATCTCCAGAAATTCACCTCATAAAACACATCAGAAGCAGTTATTTAAATAGTCGTACGGAAGTCAACAGTCATACAAAAATCGTATAATAAACAGAATAGATACTTGAATTCAAATAGAAATCGAATCACAGATACAAATCTTATAAAACTTATAAAACTTTCAAATCACAAAACGGATCGGATCGTACAAATTAGAATTCAAATCAGATAAAATCACATTTCACATATCAGATATCATATATCACATATCCCTGACCCTGACAAAATCTCGATGAATTATGGCCCCTTATGCCTCCCTTCCATGACACTGACAGAATCTCAGATTCCGGACCCTTATGTCTCCCTTTGTGCTTATAGCACCAGAATAGAACAGATATACAGAATTTTCAGAACATAACTTATTTTCATATTTCTCATATTTCCCTGACACAGATAGAATCTCAAAGGATTCTGGCCCCTTATAACTCCCTCCTTATAGCACATCACATATCAATTCATTCAATTCAAAAAATCGGAGTTCATCAAAAAAATTGTCAGTGGCATAACGGCAGTATACAGAATTTTCACAAATTTTCACAGATTTAGAAATTTATCAAATTATCATAGATAGTACACAACATCATTATAAGAATTTCATTGTACTAAAGCAACTTTTTTTAACATCCAGATAAATTGTAGTTCGATTAAAACACCGCCGAATTCAATATACACGGTAAACATTTTCCAGAAAATACTTAAAACGTGCACAAATATCAACTCAGAAAAATATCAAAAGTTACGTAGTAAAAAGTTCATCAGTACAAAACGGAATCAATTATTCGCTAACGAAAATAAAATCTGGAACAAAAAAGTTGTCAAAATCTTCGTTTATTAACATTGAGTAAATCGTCCCATGACGATCTGCCCTCAGGTCAAAATTCGTTCAGACGAATTTGAACTCGTCCCTGGACGAGTTGTTCTCGGGAGAAATTTTGTCCTAACGAACCCCAGTTCATCCTGGGACGAACTTCTCTGCCAGAATTTTCTTCACAACCTGTAACGATCGTCCCAGGACGATCCAATTTTGTCCTGAATGATCTTGGAAGGAAAAATAGCTTTCACAGTGGTGGTCCGACGAAGATCGGAATGACGTCTGGCAACGATGAGTGGCTAGGTAGTGGTCCGATGATGATCAGGCTGAAGTTCGACTGCTGTTGGCGGCCTGGTGAAAGTCTGGTGATCCACATCCGGGCCGAGGTCTGATGGCAGTGGTCGATAGACTGATGGAATTTCGGCGGAGGTTGGACTTCGGAAGTTGGTTCGATGCGATCAAGCTGAAATCTTGCAGCAATTGACGGGTAGGCGGTGGTCCGATGAAGGTCTGGCAAAAGTCTAACAGTGGTAAGCGGCCTGGTGGAAGCTTGTCGGCTACCGGGTTAAAGTTCTCTGCGGTCGGCATCCGGGTGGTGGTCCTACAATAGTCAAGCTAAAGTCCGACAGCGGTCGGCGGCGTGTGCAAGTCCGGTGGAGGTTGACGTCCGAGTGGTGGTTCAATGGCGGTCGGGCTGAAGTGTGGCAGCGGTCGATGGCTAGGCGGTGGTTCGACGGAGGTCTGGCTAAAGTCTGGCGGCGATCGACTGTCGGTGGTTGACTGCCGGGTGGAAGTCTGATGGCGGTATGCTGCCGGGAGTTGGTCTGATGATGATCGGGCTTTAGTCCGGCAGTGCTCAACGGCTGGGTGGTGGTCCGCTGACTCTTGGACTGAAGTCCAGCGACGGTCAGCATCCAGGTGGTTGTCCCATAGAAGTCGGGCTGAAGTCCCATAATATTTGGGGCCTTGTAGGTGGTCGACGACCGGCGGTCGAGCAATGGTGCAGGAGTTCTTGAGGCTTCAGAGCTCTCTCCAATCTTTAGCCCAAGGTGCCCTTCATGTAGAGAGTTGGGGTCTATTTATTAATTTTCATAAGTGGCACACTCGTAAATATAGAGAAGATATGGGGCAGGTTCGGAGTGCTCCATCGGATGGCTCGTACTGATTCCCCCAATTAGAAAGAAATTTTCAACTTACTGTTTAGAGCCCCTGATTTTGGACTAATTTGGGCTCGGGTTGGATTTATTTCGATGTCATTAGGTTCGTCTCTTTGAGACATTCAACTTGATTATAAGTTGTTGAAATTCGAATTCAGATGGTCCCAAATTTAATTTTGAAAGTTTCCAACTTGAATACGCCTCGAGATTCATGTATGATCAAGATGATTTTTGGTGACGTAATAGTAAGTAAAGAGAGTTAGTGTAGTTCTTGCTTCTTTGGGATGTAACAAAAATGTTATGTAGTTCTATATAACATGAAATTTTTGAATTCGCAGGAGTTCAAAAGCTTGGAGCTAGGTCATTTTACTTTTTGTTTCGACATTTCATCGCTCAATTTCTCACTTGTTTAGTATTCCAAATGGTTCACTGCATTCCTTTGACATTCCAGTCACTGCAAAAGTTCTTCACCACGTGCAAACATGTGCAAGAATTTGTTGCGCCTATTTATGCTCTTATGCTGCATATTCATAGGTATTAATACCATACCGAGTTCTTCTATTTTAAAAACTAGGTTGTTTTGTTTGCTTTAAAAAATTTTAGTTATTTTTGTTCATTTTAGCCTCTTTTTAACACGCTTTAAGGATTATTCCGCTATGCATTCTCTTTCATGGTATCAGTTCATATAAGGACTTCTTCAATTTTTAGAAGTAGGTTGCATAGCTTTAAAATACCTGGCTATATATATTTTTAATGGTGAATTTCACTGCTCTTTCACTACACATTTAGTACAACACTTTAAATGCACTTTTGTTGCTCTTTGAATGTGTTTTCACTGTGCTTTCACTATATTTTTCTTTATATTCACTATATTTTTCTTTATATTAGCTATTTTTGAAGTTCTCTGAAACTTTTATTATTTCTTTTATTATGCTTTGACTGCGCTTTCACTGTACTTTTACTACGATTTTTTTATATTTACTAAGTATTTTATTTGTTGTAGGAGAAGATTGAAAATTTATGTACGTTAATTCTTTTCTCAATTTTGACACTGAACTAATATTTGTTCTTTATTTTGTTCATATTAAAAATGTATATGAGGATGTAGAATGATCCTTTCAGACCAATATAACAAAATGAAATATCCAAAGTGTTAGTGGAATTTTCATTACTATATTCTTTTTTAATGTAGGAATAGCATAGTGAAGGTGCAAAAAAAGCACAGTGAAAGTGCAGCAAAAGCGCATTGAATTATACCATATTATGTTATTCTTTAGAAAACTTTTCTTACAAATTTATTTCCTAGGAAAAACACTTATAGTAACATGATATGAACTATAAAAATTTCCAAACTATGCCATCCAGAATTTAAAATTAAACTTTTTTTTTAATTTAAAATTAAACTTGACATAGTCGAAAAAAATGAAATGCACAGCAAAAATGTAGCAAAAGCACATCAAAAGCACAGTGAAAAGTGCATCAAAAGTGTAGTGAAGGCCAATGAATTACATATTAAATTTTTATTTTCTATAAAATTTTCCTTACAATTTTATTTTATATTGAAAAAATTTATTGATATATCATCAAAAAATTACATTGAACGGGCACGAATCTCGAGGCAAATCAGGTTTGAAGCTTCAAAAATTAGATATGGGACCATCTAAACTTCGATTTCAACAAACTTACAATCAAATTGAGCATCTCAAAAATACAAATCCAAAGACACCAAATTCAACTCAATCCAAGCCCAAACTAGCCCAAATCAAAGACCCAAAGCGCATTTGGAAGGTTCAATCCATAATTTGGATTACCAAACAATTTACAAATATGACATGCTTATAGTCAAATTGAGTGGCTCTACGAGACAAATCCAACAAATCCAAAATTGTCGAATTCTGATGTCATTAGAGCCTTCAAATTCTTGATAATTGGTCCACGATCAAGGGATTCAACATCGGCTATCCATTCAAATTACTCCCAACTCACCCCTGATCTTCCTCCTATTTACAGGTCATGCCACTCTCAGAAAACTATAAATAGCTCATCATTTCTCTTAAGAGGGGGGATGAAGAAGCAAGAAATAAGAAGAAGAGAAGAGATGGAAGAAAAGGAAGGAAGAATCTCCTCCTCAACCACCACCGGAGTTCCACCCGAACTTCAAGTAACCTCAAAGTTTCGTCCTACCTCCAAGTGATGAAAAAGTTTTGTCCGACCTCTAAGTGACATTGGAGATCCACCCGAACTCCAAGTGACTTCAAAATTCTTCCTAACTTCCAAGTGACGCTAGAATTTTTCCTAATCTCCAAGCGACACAAAAATTATGTCCGTCTTCCAAGTGACTCCAAAATTCTGCCCGACCACTTAACGTCGTTGGATCTCTGATCCTTATTTGTAATTGCATTTCAACCCGAGAGTTTATTATTGTAATATGATTATCCTAAGTTTTAGAGACGAATCAGTCATTTGTACTCCAATCAAACACTAATGGATATTTTCAGCTGGGCAAGGCCCCACAGTTTTTCCCCTTTCATGGGTTTTTCATGCAAAAATCCCGATGTTTTTTTATTTTTGTGCTGAATATACGTACAACGCTCAGACGAAAAATTCTAACTCCATCGTCGCGTATATTCTAGCCCGCAATAATTATATTAAATGATCTGAACTTAAAAAACGTGAAAATTAAAGTTGATAATTATCTAAATCACTCATTACATAGCAAAAGTGCAACAAAAGCATGGTGAATGTGCAATGAATTACATATTATATTGACATTTTTAGAATATTTTTCTTACAAATTTAATTCATAGTGAAGTTACATGATTTGAACTCATAAAATATGGTTATGATGAATAATTTCAAAATATGCAATCTAGCATTAAAAATTAATTTTATGATGGCAAAAATAATTGATTACAAAGCAAAAACACAACAAAAGGGCAAGAAAATGGCAGCAAAGTGATAGCACAAAAAAGAGTAGCAAAAGTGAAAGTGCAGCAAAAGGGCAACGAAAGGGCAACAAAAGCACAGCAAAAAAATAGCAAAAGTGAAAGCGTAGTACAAGGGCAGCAAAAGTGCAGCAAAAGCTCATTGAATTACACATTATAAATTTCTAAAAACTTTTCCTTACAAATTTAATTCATAGTGAAAACACTTATAGTTATATAATCTAAACTAATAAAATATGATTAAGATGGATAATTTGAAACTATGCAATCTAGTTTTGAAAATTAAGTTTATGATGATCAAAATAATTGATTATAAAGCTAAAGCATAGCAAAAGTGAAAACGTAGCAAAAATGCAATGAATTACACATTATAAATTTCTAGAAAATTTTTCTTACAAATTTAATTCATAGTTAAAATACTTATAGTTACATGATGTGAACTAATAAAATATTATTATGATAGATTATTTCAAACTACGCAATCTAGTTTTGAAAATTAAGTTTATGATGGTCGAAATAATTAATTATAAAGTGAGAGCATAGCAAAAGGGCAGAAAAAGGCCAGCAAAAGCACAATGAAAGCACATCAAAAGCGAAGTGTATTACACATTATAAATTTCTAGAAAATTTTCCTTACAAATTTAATTCATAGTGAAAACTCTTATAGTTATATGATTTGATCCAATAAAATATGATTATGATGGATAATTTCAAACTATGCAATCTAGTTTTAAAAATTAAGTTTATGATGGTCAAATAATTGATTGCAAAGCAATAACACAACAAAGGGCAACAAAAGGGTAGCAAAAGTGAAAGCACAACAAAATACCAAAATCATAGTGAAAGTGAAGCAAAAGCGTAGTGAATTACAAATTATAAATTTCTAGAAAATTTTTCTTACAAATTTAATTAAAAATGGAAACACTTACAGTGCATGATCTGAACTAATATAATGTGATTATGATAGATAGTTTGAACTATGCAATCTAATTTTGAAAATTAAGTTTACGATGGTCACTTCACTTTTGTTGCGTTTTTATTGCTCTTTGTTGCACTTTCACTATGCTTTTGTTGCACTTTTACTGTGTAGCTAAAGCGCGGCGAATTTAACAATTTATTGTCTTACAAAATTAATTTAATTGTAATTCCATATGTGAATTATATGCGTATTTATTGTCTGGCCATAAACAATTATTTTAATAAACTCTTAACAAAGAGAAAAAATAACACTATCTCGAACATATAAACAAACACATATAAAAAATAAGCAGAACTTCAAATTTTCTCTTACAACCAAGTATACAAAAAAAAGTAAAATTCCTTCAAGCTGCAGCTTTTTCAACTTAAATTCTTCCAAATTCGTGATGTTTGTATACCGCCTTTTAGATCCACATTTCGTAAGCATATCATCTACTCGAAAAGTGAACGTCCTCCTCCAAATCATTCTTTATCTTCATCTGGTTTTTCAATTTTCATTACATGTTGTGATTGAAATTTGCTTAATATGAGTGTTTGTTTATTTTTTCTGTGCTTTATAAAATGATCTGATTGACGATTAGATTACCCTTATATTAAGACTAATCTGATTGCTTACTGGATTTTCCGCAGGTGGCCATACTCGTGTAGAGAAATTAAAGGGGGCTAAATTAATAAAAAATTATAAACGTTACAGGTGCTCCTATGGCTTAGCCACCAAATATATTATATTTGAGATTTATTTGATTTCAAATGTTTAGGATAACCTTGCATGAGATAATATAATTTTTCATTTCTAATATAAATGTAATTTATTTAAAGTATCGAGTTATGAAAGTTAGTCTTTGAGTTGGGATATAGGTATTCAAAATTGGATTCCAAAGAGGAAATGATACCACTTAGGGGGACGGTCCTTTTCTATTTAGAAGCCAAAATTTGAATAATTTTAATACCCAGAGTGAAAAGAATAACCTCCCCTTTGGGGGAAGAGTTTTCATTTTCATTTGGGTATCCATATACAATCTATCCAAGAAGCCCAAAGAGTTGAAGACAAAGAGTATTCCACTTAAAGTTAACTTGCGTCAATTCTAGGATTAAAGTTTGAGTTTCTTTATTAGTAGTGCACGATCACTTTTAATTTAATTAAATTTTAGGTTGTAATAAAAGGAAATTTTTCTTGTCGACATTATTTATGAAATTAATTTGATTAATCAATGTGTTTGATTTAATATTTGATTGCTATTAGAATTGCCTGGTTTTCTTAATTTTTTGGTGATTTGCATGTTATGTTTTATTTTAGCCTGGATATATGGAGGCTAATGAGGAGGGTACGTTAAAACAATTTTAACTAAAATAAAAATAAAAATTTTAAGATAATATAAAAACTCTAACAATCTAAGAAGTAATCCTAGGACCACCGAAAGTCAGCATAAGCATAATATTATTGACTTTCTCTTTCTTGTTAGGCACCTCCCCGCTTGCGGGTTTCAACAGATCACCTGGCCATTGAGGGTGCAGATCTGCCAAGGGGTTGTTGCGTAATCCCTTGAAAATATAATTTTTAAATCCTTTTCCAAAAACTGCTTCATATAAATATTATATATTTAATCGAGTCGATCATTATGCATTGCATTAGAAATTAATTAAATGAGTCTAAAAGTTTAATTACATCTGATTCGAGCATTTTTCACCATACAAAAGTCAAGGGGCAAATTAAGACTTGCTTTAGGCATCAATTCTAATTTTAAAGAACTTTTAACAACAATCCATCACTATTTCATAAAGATCGGGCTCATGGATGTTTAGCGCTTAGGTGATTAGCTAGCTTCTTAATCCAGCACTGGTTAAGTCAAGATTTTGCACTGCATTAGCTAGGTTCGGGCTATTGTAGTTTATTGCTCAATTTTAGATTTAGGATTCGAGACAAATTCTGAATTATAAGACCCAAACCTCTAGGAATGTAATCATAAATTTTTAATAATTTACTCAATTTAAATTAAAGGTTATCTCAATCTAAATTTAAAGTCCAACACTTATATTAGGTTGGAATACTTCGAGTATAGCCACTCCTTACCTCCCGGCACCGGGGTGGCGACGCTGGGAGGCTGCTGAAATTTTTTTAAAATAAAAATTTGAACAAAAATAAATTTTCTTATGAAAAATTAATGAATTTGGATGAAAATGAAAAAAAGAAAATATTCTTCCTAAATAATACAAATTTCATTTAAAGTACAAAGCTCCCCATGCTGTTTAATGGATTTTGAAGAATATTGGAAGAGAAATTTTGGAAGGTTAAAAATCTAAGAAGCATTCGAGTAATAAAGTCTAGTTGTAGGGAATATTACATATTAAGTAAAGTAATCTGGGCTTCAAGTCAAATTAAAATCTAATTAAAAAAAAATGCTCATGTAGGCTTTCAATTGAGGAAGATCTAGACATTATAAATTGTCAAGTTATTAAGATTTGTTGGTGGAAGAGTTACAAAATTAAGGAAATGGCCAAATATATCATTGACTTATGTATGGAAGTAGATTTGGTGCTAACAACTTTTTATGTATGTAATTTGAAGTATCAACTTTAACTGTGATATTGGTAACTAAATCTAGTAAATGAATCAACATCTATAAAATAAATATTCATTTGATAGTTGATTTTTACTATGTTTTGAGTTACCAAGACAACTTACTTATGTTGCTTTCGAAAGGCTAAGATCAATTAATAAATTATTGTGTTAGGTTGAGCCAACTTCCTACAAATATGAAGTAACTTCCAGAGCAATTGATCATAGTATCAATAAGTGCAAGCCATCATGTTATTGTTGATGTTATAGAGCATTAAAGATGTGTCAAACCAAGCTCCATTACTTAATGTATGCTTGTTAATGGATATGCCAAATAAGAGTTTATAAGTAAGACACTAAACCAATGTTGTTCTTAATCCTCCTTAACAATGTAATCAAGACATGTGTGTGAGTTAGAAATATAAATGTGATGAAAGAATTGTCTTACTCATGAAGGAGATAAATATAACTTTTATTATACGATCTTCATCACAATGATAAGATAATATGATAGCATGAGCATGAATATAGAGGCTCAAGATTTGAAGGATAAGATGCTTAAAGTGAAAAGTGAAATTTAATACGCTCGACACAACCGGATCCGCAACATGTGTACAAGTGGACAGAAGGCGTTTCTAGGGCCTTAAATGAAATCTTTGGCATTAATAAACAAAATCACTTGCAAAAATGGATCATATTTAAATATTTTAAAATTCTCCTTTTATGTATTAAATATGATCCCTTAAACTAAATTCACCCTGCATGTGCTCCGATAAAGGCAGTAAATTTCTAAACACAAATGTCTGAGAATGCTATGTAGGGCCAAATACTCATTCTATTTTCAAACTAAACAAATATTCAAGTTTCATCCTTTTCCTTAAAAAGACTGGAGTTGACATGACTTGAAGTACAAAATACCTACAAAAATCCTATAAAAATAAGCAACTTTAATGTCACCCCGATGATGGCTATGTTGACAAAAAAAATTCAATTAGAGGAGTCAATTTTCAAATCAAACAAAAGCCCAAATTCTTGAAATAAAATTTATCATATAAAAACTTAAAACTAAAAATCATCCACCTCCCACAACCATTTATTGAAGGTGATAAATTTGAAATTAATCTCAGCTCACAAAGAGCAAATGTATGTCAGGAGTATCACTATGATTCATCCTCAAATAGTCTCTTGCCAGCAGGGACGTGGCACGTGCCCTCTGATCGGGTGATTTTGGCGCAAAATGGCACCATTATATTACGATCAAGGCCAAAGCCCGTATATTCCCTAATGGCGTCAAACCATTGAGTTATTAATCATAGGGTATATTCAATAGGCATAAAGCCCTCTGTTAGTTAAGGTGAATTTAGATATATCCCCTTAGACAAATACCAACCCAGGTCTACAAGATATTATTGGATGAATCAACCCATGGCTACCGACAAAGTGCGTTCTATCAGGTTGGGTGGACTACCTCCTCTGACTAAGTAGACTAGGGATCTTGACAGCTCGGGATGATAGAATCATGAGATCTTGATCGGGCTCATCTTCATTGCCCCCCACCACCAGTTTTATGTTTATGGTGATAAACTCTAAATTTCAAATTTCAAAATTCAAATCCAAAGTTCAAATCCTAAAACTATTGCTATTATATATATGATGGGTTTATAACATATTCAACATCTTTAATGACTAGCCTTAATCTAAAGTTCTCTTCTATTGTCGAGAGGGGTAATTAACTATAATGGCTTATGCCTATAGGAAACAAGAACTCAGATAAAAAAGTCCTCAAAAAATGAGGGAGAAATCTCTGAGGTAGTGTCTTATCTAAAACCTAATCTGCCTTCTAAAAATGCATCCGGAACCTAATCTCGTTAAAACTCTCTATCTTCCTCATTACGCTTAAAAATAAAAGTAAAATAGATTGATGATGCAGCGAGGCTGGGGCATGCATCAAATGGAATTTTTGGAGACCACAACCCGTCTAAATAATATATATTTTTAATTTTAATATATCATAATCTTTATTTATATGATTTATAAATAATTTATAAATTTGGGCAAATTAATCATTATTAGTATTTTTTTACTTTAAAATTTCCTATGATGGTCCAAGTTTGGATGAAAAAATTGAGAAATATTTTTAAAAATAAATTTATGCCCCCGCTGAAAAAATTTCTGGCTCCGCCACTGTCAACCATGATGGGGAGCCTCAATTTCCTTGCCTCTCTCTCTCTCTCTCTCTTAAAGCTTGAAATAATATTTAATTAAATAACAAATTAAAAAGAGGGCTACAGATAAAGTTATTCAATAAATAATTTTTTAAAAGCAATAAAAATAGGAATAGTAAACTTAATCATTTGCAAATTAATTAATAGAAATGTCAAGATTTGATTCTTTTTTAAAAACAATCTTGAAATGAGTTCTGGTTGAAACTTTCCTATAGAGACTAACCATTCCAACAATTTACGTAATATCTGAACTTGTGTAAGTAGCAAGAGTTTTTTACAAGACTTATGTAGAGACTTGGATCCAACTTCTTACCTCCATCATTCTAAGACAACTTGAATTCACATTCTATCAAAATTCCAATGCGATTAGAGTCATCTATATGTAACTTTATTGATGTCTTCTTTAGCATAGCTTTCTTGAGTAATGAAGGCACCTTTATTTTACTGCTTTACATTAATGATGAGTTGCTAGTCCTGACCCTGAGGTGGTTATTCCTAGCAAATTTTATCATATATTATTGAATAAATGTAAATAAACTTGTTAAACTAAGAGATTTGAAAATATGACATGAGAAAATGATTAAGAAAATAACCTATCTCAACATATAAAGCATTACATCATCAGTAGGAATGTAGACATAATCACTAAGAAAGCAAAAACATTAACTGACTTCGAAAAAACATATAATCATAAATAGACCATATGATAAATTCTCACCGAGAATGAGAACCTTAATTTTAGCTAGTATACACAACAATTGGACTTCTGACATTATGAATACCATCACTCCAGATCAAAACACCCGAGATAATGGTGTCATAAGCATCTCCTTCAAGTTTGACTGAAAATGATTTCTTCTCGAGAAGAGCTTCAAAAGACAAAACATTCGGCTCAATGTTGATCTTGAGGCTAGAAGGAGCATTAACAATAGCATAGTAAGTGGAATTTGGCGCTCCCACGTTAGTGACTATTCTTCGATAAGAAGTTGAAAAAGACTTTCCATGTTGAGTTTGAAAAGCAAAGGTAGGATAATTGAGATCTAAAACCGTTCCATTATTTGAAGAGGTACAACTGCTCTGATCTCCAGTGACAAGTCTTAGCGTTGTTGTGAAATAGCCTTCACCACATAGCATTTTGATGTAGTCTATCTCTTGAGCATCATATATAAGACCAGGAGTCAATGCAGCAAGTGGGTTTATGTGACCGGCTCCATAAGCAAGTTCTGCCTCTACATTTCTACTTGAGCTCATAGCATAGGCTAAAAAATTTAAAAATTAAAATTTAATGTTAATTTATCAAGATGAAATGAAAGGAAACTATAATTTGAAATTACATTTATTAGCCATATACTAATGATTGCAAAAGTCAAATTAGTATTACCAGTGGTGATGAGAGCAGATTTTATGGCTGCTGGAGACCAAGTTGGATTAAATGATTTGACATATGCAGCAGCACCTGTTGTATGAGGGCAAGCAATTGATGTGCCAGATATAATGTTATATGAAACTTTAGGATTACCAAGTGGTGACCATGCTGCTAAAATTTCAACCCCTGGTGCTGTTAGGTCCGGCTACATTATACATGCAACAAATTACAATAATATTTACACAAAAGAAATTTAAATCAAAGATTTAATTTATGTATTCAATTAATTACCTTTAGTATATTTGGGGTAAGTGGATTTGGACCGCGTGATGAGAATGAAGCCACATATGGTGCTGTAGCATCGAAGACACCTTCACTCTTGTAAATGCTTGCAGTAGGATTGCTGCCAGATAGATAATTAAGCATAGATAATCTAAAGTACTACATGTATAGTCCTTATGAAAATTAATTTTGAAATTAATAAAGATCATAATAAAGTTATTTTTTAAGCGCACAGACACACGCATACTATTTAAGAGTAGTAACCTTGTGCTGTTTGCATAATTTAGAACTTGTTTGGTACTATTTGAATCCAACACTGAGACAGGAAGCAAGAAGTTCTCAACAGTTGGATCATAGGCCCCATCTTTGCCCATAATTACTCCAACAGCACCTACAAGTAGTGGCACTGACGCGTCAGTAAACGCATCACATAAAACAACTTTTCCATTCACCAATTCACCATCCAACGTCCCATCATAGCAATATCTGTAAGCATGACAAAAATATAACATAAATTAAATGAAGATGATGATGTTAATTTTAACTTAATAATTCAAAAATAAGTAAACTAGTTCACCTTGAGTATCTTGCATCATGACCTGCTGAAATGTTGGGTGCATTTCCGGCATATATCAAAGGATACATCTCACCATCCAAACCATCGATGTTCATTGCCTTCCCCTATAACCAATAATTTTAATTGCATAAGAATTAATTATTAGGAAACTCAACTTTTAAAATGAATAATGTATAGATTGATATTTAATTAATCACATCAAATTCAACTCCATTTCCAAGCTTAGCTCGTGCAATGATATTGCGATCAGTGGTGCTCGCTGCCACTGAGAGTAGCCATGGTGCGTAATTCTCAATGGAATAAAAACTAAGACCACCATTCCCCATTGAGCTAGATGTCAGAATGTTTTTCTTCATTGCATGGAAAGATCCTATAGCTATGGGATCCTGGAAGTAGCTATTGGAATAACCACCAATGGAAATAGAGATGATGTCGACACCATCTTGGATGGCATCTTCAAAGGCAGTGAGTAGATCAATGTCAGAGCAGCCATCACTCCAACAAACTTTGTATATTGCAATTCTCGCAGAGGGGACGCCTCCACGGGCAGTTCCACTTGCAATGCCTGCGAGGCTTGCATTTGTGACAAGGCGACCGACGACTATGGAGGATGTGTGAGTTCCGTGCCCATCACTATCCCGAGGAGAGGGTATGTCCATTTCTCTTATGTTGCCTTGAAGGTGGTAGTATCGAGCTCCAATGATTTTACTGTGCGTTGGTAATTAATTATTATAGTATTAGTAATTTCATATAGCTAGATATTATAACTACTTTTTATATGTATAACATGATGAGGGGCATTAATTACTTGTTGCATGTGAAGTTGTGATTTGACTGACATATGCCCTTCCACCTACTTGGTGGCGGGCCAAAGCCTGCATCATCGAAGCTCTTCGACTCAGGCCAGATCCCTGTGTCGATCACCCCGACAATAACATCTGACTCAAAGGGTGCACGTGGAGCGCTCAACGGAAAACCCATGAAGTTCCAAGATCTTGTCGTGTGAAGTTGTCTTTGCTTGCTTGGGAACACAGAAACCAATTCTTCCATGCCTGAGTTCATAAAGCACATCAAATTTGAAAAAAAAAAATTAATATTTCACAAGCCAAATATTATGCAATAATAGCATTGCACTTATGTCTATTATTCTAGCAAGTTTTTATTTGATTTATATATGTATTTATATTACCAGATAACTTCCTTGCTTCTTCATCAGATAGCATAGCGGCGAAGCCAAGAAAACTCTTGGTGTAACTATATATAAGTCGGTTCGACGCTTCCTGATTGCTGCATTCAACGTTATTTTTAAACAAAAAATACATATTTATATATAAGCAAAAAATAATAATTAGATATATGATAAAAAAAATATTATAGAATCAAATCTATGTCAATTTGGAAATCTTGATATTTTAATCGGTACCAGAAAATCAATAAAAAGATAAAATTGGCGACTTGTTTGGACAGAACACCTTAATCCAATTGCTTTCTGGAGCAGTTCTGAATGAGCTAATAGTGGCATGCCAACGGATTCTCTTGGCTTTTCTCCCATGTACACGATGTAAGGCTGTTGATTGTTCACATTAATAAATTACATGCAATTGTGGTAAATAGTAGAATATATATATATATACATATATATATATATATATATATATATATTGTGAAATGAATTTTGCAATCATACTCTTTGGTTGGGTTTTGTGGTCTCCCCAAAGCCTCTGAGAGCCTTCATTGCAAGCATTAGGAGAAGAAATGAATACAGCAAAGGGAACAAGTGCCGATCCATAATCGCGATTATTTTTGAGTTTAAGGAGGTGAAACCCAATTTGTTACTGCCATTCTATGGAAGGATGATGGGTTTATATATGTGTTTTTGTTCACGGAATTATATATATTTATTAACTAAGAGTTTCCGGTGAGGTGAAACCACTTAAGCTTTGAATTCTTCGCGAGTGTTAAACATTGACATTTGTTAATGAACTATGAGTACGTTTTTTGTTGTAGGAATGCTTTCGGATAGATGTTTTTTGTTTTTTTTTTAATGAAAAAAAAAATGTTTTTTTTACTTTCTCTGATCAGATTATTGTAATTGATAAGATAAGTTATTCACTATTATTCATATATATTATAAATCTACACGATTTTCTATAAGTTTTTAAAACAATAGTGAAGGCCCGTTAATGATAATTTTTTTGGAGTATTTAGACGATTGAAATGCGGATAGCATGAGAAGAATTTTAAAGCAATAATGGAGGCCTGTTATTGTTTTTTTTTTTTTTTTTTTGGAGTATTTAGACAAATGGAATACAGATCAGCCGAGCCACGACTTGATCTGCCTATTAATAATAATCCAAATGCAATCATTAGTTGTGTTGTCATTTAAACTTGTCATATTTTTGTATTTAAAATTAATGATTTGTTAAAAGAAGTATTAATAATAATCCAAATGCAATCATTCATTGACTACGATCCTTTTGACCTTCATCGTCTGTCGACTACAACCACTTTGGCCTAAATTGCCTGCTGACTACAATCACTCTGATCTCCGCCGTTTGCCAACTACAATCCCTCGAACCACCATCACCCGCCGACTACGGTCCCTCCGACAACCGTGGCCCGCCAACTACGATCCTTCCAATGCTCGTCGCCAGCCAACTACTGCCTATTCGGCCACCGTCACTCGTTGACTACTGTCCGACCCGTTTTTTGAAACGGGTCGATTTCTGGAACCCGAACCCGACCCGTTTTGAAATCGGGTCGGGTCCAACCTGGCGGGTCCGGGTCGGGTTTTCGTGTCGTGTCAAAAATTGACACCCCTACTGCCAACTATGGTCTCTCTGACCTCTTTTGCATGGAGACTATGGTCCCTCTAATCTCTATCATCCTACTAACCAAATAGGCAAGCCAACTATATCTACAGAATGACTCCCTTATCATTAGATTCTTTCAATCCCAACTATCTAATGTACTATATATGATATAATGAGTCAAGGACTTTCCCTTGAGAAAGGTCACCATTTGCAATCTACTAGAAACCCTAGTTGAGTTTCAACTGGACCAGACACCATGGTTGTTTTTCTCCTTTTTTAGGGTTTTGTATGTAAAATTTTTTGTCTATTATGACTCTCGATCTACTCTCTGTTTATCTGTATGTGTGATGGATTTTCATTCAAAGTTAAAATATTAAGCTCTTTATCTCTCTAGGACCACGAATGTTCTAATCCGCAATAATAATCTTGTTAATGTCAAGCTGATTAGAAGCGAACAAGACATTCATGTTTTGCTCGTTAGAGATATGAGCTTAAATAATATAATCAAACTCAAGCTAACAATCAAGTTTTTCACAATCGAACATGAACAACTTTTTAACCATCCCTATCCTGTACCAATAGTGACAAATTTAATATATTTGAAAATTTTAATTTATAAATTTGAAGTGTTTAACACTAAAGAGATATGGTAGAGAGAAAATATTCAAAGATCCGTTTTATATGGACCAATGCTTGACTTGGGACAGCTTTCTTCCTACTTACTAAAGTAATTTTTTACTACAAAAATATTTTGAATTAAAAATTTTTATACTAAAAAACTATTTTAAAAAAATAATAAAAAAACTATCTCAAATGAAGCCCAAATCAATATTCTTTCTTATGCTTTGATCCTCAAACTGTTTAATCATCACTATAACTCCAGATTATTGGTTCATTATTACATCTTGTTGCAGGTATTATCAACAAAACAAAAAGAGAAAGACTAATTTATTTTATATTATTGATCTCCAGATTAAGAAACCTATTTTGCAATTTTTTTTTTTATTTAGATGTTAAAAAGAAGATATCAAGAGTTATTTTTATTTAAATCTTTTAATCTCTTGTTACAAAAGGAATGAGGAATTTTTTTTAATCTTCCAAAATATTATTATTTTCTGGTGAAGAAAATAAAGTAAGATTAATTAAAATATTTATATTAATTAAAATATTATTCACATATTTTTAATGAAAAAATTAGTTAAAAAAAAAGACTTAGTTTATCCTAATTCACTTCGCTCCCTCCTTTAGTTATTCCATACCTACAAGTTTTTTTCTCTAGCCGTATCCCTTCGTTGGACGGGATTCATCCTCTGGTCGCATGATGCCTCTCTCGCAGTGGAGAAATTATTGTGTGCGGAATCCGAATGCATTCAGATTCCAATCACCATGCGCCATGTCACCGGATGCACTGGGCCCCGGAGTGCATCCGCTGACGTGGCAAGCTGTGATTGGAATTCGAATGCATTCGGATTCCTTAAACTATAATTTCTCCTCGCAGAGGGAAGTTTCTTCCATATTTTATGTTTGTTCTCTTATCTTCTCCTAGTTTTTTTTTTTTCTCGAATTTACCTGTCTTCTTGATCGTTTTGCCCTCAGTCGAATTGTGGTTAATCAAGTGAGGTTTGTTGATCTTCGGTTTTTGAACGGGAAATCTAAGTCTAGATCTTTTCTTGTTGCTCTTTCGGTGGCTTCATCTTTAATGCCATTTTTGGATCTTAGAAATTTGACTTTCCGCTAGTTGCCATTGCATTGGATCTCAGAAGAAGAAGCTGTCTCTTGCTGCTCCTTTTGAGTTCTCTTTGGTATAAATCTAAGTCCACCTCAAGATTTGATCAGAAAATTCTTTTTTAACCTAAAACTTTCTAGTGAATATTTAGTTACTCTATTGGATTCTCGACATGTTCTTATAAAATTAAGTAGTGATATGAATTATATTTGAGTTTTTGCACATCGTTCATACTTTCTTAGCACATATTTTATGAAACTGACCAAATGGTCACCCTTTTTTACATTAATGAGTAATCTCCCATTGTTCCGATTTGAGTTTCCTTCACATATCTTCGCCCACATTTGTTTGCTCCCTATATCTTACACGGGCATGGCTCGCTTTTTAGTCATCCCCTTTATATTCATACCGCCACTTCAATTGGCTCTCGTATGTTGGTTGCTTGTGTGTTGGTGGAGCTGGACATTACGAAACATTATCTTGATAGTGTTTGGGTTGGTCCAAAAAATATTGACTATATAGAAAATGTTGTGATGGATGATTTCCCCTCTTTTTGTGAGCATTGCAAATCTTTGAGACATTTCAAAAAAGAATATGTTAGTCTTCATCCTCATTTGGCTAAGAAACCTTATATTAATATTAATCTGGTGAATGTTGCTGCTAATGAAGCTTCTCAGTTAGCTCGTCTTGTTGATGTCCTTGTCCTCATTACAGGAAAATTTTTCACTATAGTTGGACTCTACAGCGGATATACATACGCCGTAAAAAGCGGCGGCCAAACTAGTGGAATATGTGATCGACTAAGGCGGCGGATTATCCACAAGTATTTCTAGCGTACAATTTTTGCAGGAAATATTGACGGATCAAACGCCGGAATCTGTTGAAGAAAGATGACATTTTGCCATCATTTTTCCTGCCAGAATTTCGCTTGAAATGCCGCTGAAAAGGTTTCTAGCTGAAAAGTTTTGCCGGTTTAGATTTTTTTACCATCAAATTACCATCGGATGAGTTTTTTCCAGAAATTCACCGAAAAATGGAATTTTTCGACTAATTTATATTTTTACCAGCAAATTTGGTCCACCGATAACAAAGCATTTTTCTGTAGTGCCTGATTAAATCTTCTTAGGTTGATAATGTTGTGGATAATGCTAATGGTTTACGTATTACTTCCACTATTATTAATGTCCATATAAGTGTAGTTAATAGAGGGGATGAAATTGTGGTTAATGCTAGGGATAAGTGTAATGTTTAAGAAAATATTCATGTAGCATGTTTTGCTTAGTCTGACGTTTCTAATTTGGGGCTTATTATTGAAATTAATTTTTTTTTCCGGTGTCTAATGAGGTGTTGGCCTTTTTAGGATTGGAGATGCCTATTGTGAATGGCCTATACGATGGCAAGTTTGTTGATAATACTAACTGGATACATTACCCGTTAAGTGTTGAGAGGATTGCTGGGGAAGTGAAAGTTGGTCATTATTATGCTTTATTGGAGGATGTTGTTTAAGTAGATAATGAGGGATTTACTTTTGCAGCTGGGAAAAATTAAAAATAAAAATTAAGGGGGAAAAAGGTTATGTAAAATTTCAAATTTAGTGTGGCTAATTCCACTTTCTCTAAAACTTCTTGGATTTTTTTGTTTTTTTATTGGATATTTATGTTGGTTGTGTTGGTGT
Source organism: Dendrobium catenatum (assembly GCF_001605985.2). Classification (NCBI taxonomy): domain Eukaryota; kingdom Viridiplantae; phylum Streptophyta; class Magnoliopsida; order Asparagales; family Orchidaceae; genus Dendrobium; species Dendrobium catenatum. The sequence goes on from NW_021319127.1 coordinate 519,018, forward strand.
CTCGTTAGGGCTATACTGCTCTACTCTTTTTTTGTCCTATTCTAGCTTTTAATTAGGTGGTGTTTGGTTTGTCCTTCGTTGGGCCTATTTTGCTTGATTTTGGTCTTGGATTTCTTTTTATTGTGTGTTGCTTCTTTTGGCCTCTATTTGAGGTTCTGTTATTGTTATCTTGGCTATTAGGTCTCTAGTGTGCAACTTATAGTTTGTGGAGTTGTATTTGTGTGATGCTAGACGCCCTTATTTTTTCTTCATGGAGGTTTGATTTCCTTGTAGGTTCTGGATTTGACTTGACTTCAATGGTGCAGTGCTTCGATTCTGTCATTGTTGCGGTGTTGGTGCTCTCTGGATGGCTTGGCTATTTTGTTGGTGCCTTTGTACCCTATCCTTTTCTTTCTTTCTAGTTTATTGTGTAATTAGTGGGGATCTTAAGCGTTTAGGTTTTTTGTTTTGCTTTGATAAATTTTTAAGCATTAGTGGCTCGAGTTTCCCTTAAAGACTTATAATTTTTTATTATATTTATAATGTGTAGGCCCCTCAGCATATTTTATCACAAAAATGTTATTCCATACCTACAATATCGTTGCAGATTCTTTATTCACAATTTGAAAGCCAAAGCAAATCCGTGAAACATACTTTATAAATAAAAGTAACAAAAGGTTACTCTTTCACTAGGGCTGTATTGTTTAATAAATATATATAT
>NW_021319127.1:521228-563376 GCF_001605985.2 Dendrobium catenatum
TATACTTATAACTGTTATATATATATATATATATATATATATATATATATATATGGTTTAATATGTGGCTCCCAATTTATTTTTCTTATGTAGTATATGCTATTATGATGTGCTATGAGGTTGTATATTGCTTTTATGACATAAGGATTTATGGCTTAGGACTACCATTGATGCCAAATATGTCACAAAGAAGAAATAATATCATTCTAGATAAAAATTATTTTTTAGTTACATGTCAAAATTTAGTTACTTGGCCTATTTTATATATATTCCTCAAACTAAAATATTCTTTTGTCTTTTGTAATACATTTGCCACTTTTTATAATGCTACTTTTTAGCCGAATATTACTCTTCATTTTTCAACCGTCTGCTTATTTCTTTGTTAAAAATATTTTTAATATTTCATTATGTTGCTTTGAGCCCTTCCTATGAAATTGTTAAGTCTTCTTTTTTTTTTTTTTAGCCAAGAGAAAGCTTAGAAGAAGCTATGTTAATAGAAACATAGGAGGAAATTGGCATTGAAGTTGGGCAAGTTGTCTCTTCAGTGTTGTGCTTTTGAGCGTTGCGGCGCTGTGCTTTTGAGCACTCGGATACTATGTTTAATAGAATGACAAAAATGATTGAATGGTTTGATTGAATAAAATTGATTATATGATAAAGATAGATCGAATGGGTGATTGATATAGGTGGCCACTACATATTAATTGCATATATATTGATTTATAACATGTCACTTCTCTTTTTCCATGCATTAACTTCAGTTGTAAGCTTTTTTGTTATTTGTTGGGCTTTCATGCTTATTACGTGATTTACATGATTTGAAGAAAATGGAAGGAGCCTATAGCTTAAGGCTAGGCAGTGATGTTAATTTAGTTCTCTTTTGGTTTCTCTGGTTTTTATATATTCTTTTGTAGCCTATAAAGATTATTGTATATATCGTTCTGGATCCTAGAGACGGATTCATTTTTTATATTTCCTATAATGCAATTAATTAGTTCTAGATGTCCAATGGATTTGGTTATAAATGATTATAAGTTGTTATTGAGAAATAAGAATGAAATAAATCATTGAAAAGATAAAACTAAAAAAAAATTCTTACATTTTACATCCCAATGTGTACACTTTTATATATTTTTTTTATTTATAATTCTTAGTTTTATCAATCAAGAACATTTGTGAATTTGAGAGCATAAATGGATTAAGGCTTCGTTTGGGACGGCTTTTTATTGCTTCTTGAAGCAGCTTTTTAGTAAAAAATTAAAAAAAATTTACTAGAAAGCTGATTCAAGTAAGTCTAACATGCTTTCTGGATTTTAGAGTGGCATATGAGATTTTAAGTTTAGCATCACATTAAATAAATAAAATTTTAAATTGATATAAAAATAAAAAGCATTACTTTGGAAATTAAATGAGCCCAAAAAGTTTTTCATGCGTCTATACGAATATCACATTTGCATAGCGATGTCCTCAAAGTAATTAAGGATTTTTACTGTATGGAAGTTTAGAATTTATTATTTATATCTTTTTCTCTAAAAAATAAACTATAAATATTATTCACAGACCTTGGTTGCAGTGGTGGAAATAGTGAGAGTTAGTGTAGCTCTGGCTTCTTTTGGATGTGACAAAAATGTTATGTATTTCTATATAACATGAAATAATATATCTTTCTCCAAAGCTGAATGAGGTGGACTACTCTGAATTGTGGAGTTGCTGGTATCCATCCAATGCGACATTCCTAATTCCATTTGTTCTTAATCTTCATTAGTTATTCTCTTATTAAGAATCAAAACTAATTGTTATGTATTGATTTAGTTTTAGGATATGTTGTTCATGCATGCTATCACACCCTTGTACATCTCTATATATAGAGACCTTGTATGAAGTATTGGTTGGGAAAAATTAATCAAGCTTTAGGTATTTTCCTCCCCAATTGCTGTCTATCTCTCCCTCCCTCTCACTCTCTATTTCTTGCAAGAAAGATCTCAAGATCTTCCTCCTTAGTTTTAACAAATTGGTATCAGAACCCTGGTGGCGATCTTGAAGGAGGACGTTTTCTTTGAGGTGGAGCATTCGGCCTTGGGTACGCGAACTGGTCACTGGACCAGGAGACGGGTCTGGCGCAGACGTGGTCGATGGATCTGCGCGGAAGTGCTGCATTGGCAGAGGCGGTGCCAGGAGAAGTCAAGTCAGATGCTTGATGTGGAGACTGCGTGTGGGACAAGTGAGGACGCGTGATTGCGGAGCAAGGCCGGTTGGCTACAGATGGATGCGCTTCCGGTGCAATCGGGGCTAGCATGATGCAAGTGAGATGGTGTCGCAGATTTGATTGTTGTCGGAATCAAGAAGTACATTCTTGATCAAGAAATTGGGCACCAGATCGGCGATGAATCTTGTAAAGTCTAGCCGAAAGCTCGAGCAGAGGCTGAAGGGGCTATTCAATCTGGCTGCTCAAGCTAAGATGAGGGAGAAGGTAGAGATTCATATTCAGGTGGAGTTTCGATCAAGGTAGAGAATTATAAGAGCATGTTGAAGCATCAAGAACCTCGTGAAGGCAAGATGGTCGTGAACTTGGGATTGTGACGAGCGGAGCGCAGGTGAATGCGCAGAGCTCGGTGCATAGGTAGATCGTGCGAAGTCGTAGGTAGGAGCGTGCACGGGTGTCTAGGGCGATCGGTTGGATTGCAACAAGTTCGGGTTCTTGTGACGAGTGGTTCTTTGTTTTTTGTAAAATTAAATCAAGGTGAAGATTGTTATGTATTGATTTAGTTTTAGGATATGTTGTTCATGCATGCTATCATACCCTTGTACATCTCTATATATAGAGGCCTTGTATGATATATTGGTTGGGAAAAATTAATCAAGCTTTAGTTGTTTTCCTCCCCAATTGCTATCTATCTCTCTCCCTCCCTCTCCCTCTCTATTTCTTGCAAGAAAGATCTCAAGATCTTCCTCCTTAGTTTTAACACTAATCTTTTATGAAGTTTATAATTTAAACATCACAATATGGGTGGCAACATTAATTGACACTAAGTAAATTTTAAAATTTGTAGCTTTTCTTCTAATTATGAATTGACTGTTTCTATGACACTATTAGTTCTACGGGAAAACACAAAATTATATTAATGTATTTTCTCCATTATGACTTTAACATAGATATCGATTTTTTCATTAATATAATTAATGATTATAATTACTTATTACGAACAATTTAATATTTTTTTTTACAATAATAATATAATTAAAATATTCATAATATAAATTTTTATATTTAATTTTTTTTTCATGTGCATTAATTTACTTGCAATAAAACTGGTAATATAAAGCGTGGCTTGTAATTCTTCCCTCAAATAATCGTCAGCAATTATTTGTTTTTTAAATTATAATTAATTCACACCTTCGGATTTCGTGCATCTTTAAATTATAATACAAATTATTATGTCCGGTGTCCCGATTCGTCCGGACACCAATAAAAACGCGCCACGTCACTTAAAAATATCAAGACCCAGTGCATTCGGATGAGATAACGTGGCCCCATTGGATGTCCGAGAGACGCAATAATTTGCTGGTAAACGGAGCTGCTTTGCCTTCTGCTATTGGAAGTCACGACAAGAGATCGGGCTTTTGGTGTGAAGAAGAGTTTTGAAGAGTAGCTAAAACGCAAGGGAACATCGCCACAATAGAAGAAACAATCTCCGCCACAGTAGAAGCCACAACACCGAGTGCCTCTCGCCGCGAATGACTACTCTGTTTTATCAAAGAGGATTGCTTGACATCCTAAGCAGCAGCACGAGGGAGATAAGGCAATCATTTACAATCCTATATTTTCTTTATTCGTTTTCTTCTTGTCATTTTACAAAATAAATATTCTCAACTTTTTATTACCCTGGGCACAATTGATATCCTCCGATCTGAACTTTTGTTTGGTCGGTTACAGGACATAGCTCTGCGTTCAGCCTCCAGTAGAATCGTGCCATGCGTTTTCACTATTTACCGCGCGCCCCAACAACCCGACCCGGAACGGACCCAGGATTGCTCGGTATTTCTCGATTTTGCTAGGTATTGCTCGGTATTGGTCGATTTTGCTCGGCAATAATCAATACCAAGCAAATACCGAGCAAATACCGAGTAATATCGAGCAATACCGAGTTATACCAAGTTGTACCGAGTTGTACCGAGTTTTTTAGAAAAAACTCGATACAACTCGGTATTGGTCTTCATAGAGCGGTATTTCTCGTTATTGTCAAGCAATACCGAGCAATACCGAGCAAATACCGAGTAATACCGAGTTGTACGCAAACATAGCATTACTGGGTTCTGGTCCGGGTCACGTCGTCGGGCCGCGCGGTAAAGAGTAAGAGCACGTGACGACATGTTATTGACGGCCGAACGTAGCTCTACGTCCGATCAGAGGACGTAATAATTGTTCCTCCGATCTTAGCATAAAGATCCTTAAAGAGACTCTCAATCAAGAAGAAAGAAATTCTTTAGGAAGAAGTAGAGACAGAGCTGGACCTTGTGCCATTCTCAAGAGTGGTCGACTAAAATTTCGTAGGAGAAGAGTTATGATGAAGGTTATGATTTTGATGGGTTCTTGGAAACCTTAAGTGCACACGATTTGGGCATTGTAAGTTCCAATAGCTCTTTCTAAAATTGCCATTGAGGAGAAAAACCAAGCTATTTGCAATTGCGAAAGTTGAAAGGTCCCCTTAAACTAGTAAATCCAATGGAAGGAAGTTTGAGGAATAGAAGAAATTGGTACAATGACCTCACATCTCCTAATGCAATGCAAACAAAACTTTCATTTAGATTAGAATACCTAAAAACTGCACTTGTGCAGAGGTTAAAAAAATAAAAGGTACCATCTCCAACCGAATGTCAAACGAGTTTTTGGCGTCGTTTGGTCGCTCCAGTCAATATTGGCGTTGCACTGTTCACCCACGCTATTTTGCTCTCTCAACCGGAAAAACGCGCCAAATGAGAAGGATCGCTACCTTCGCGCAGAAGCAAAAAAAATGGCGTTCGATTGTAGCAGCACCACGTCATTTTTGCGTTTTGCGGTATTTTGGCGTGAAAAATGAAGTTCTCCATTGGAGATGCCCTTAGACCATTAGAACATCAATTAATGAAGCGATGGAATTTCTAATATGTGTGGTATTTGCAGGTCTTTCCAAGGCAAAGGTAGAAATGTTCTTTTTCTTTTTTTTTTTTACTTGCATGCCTCTCTTCCTAAGCAGCTCAGCCAGATGTTGCCACCTTCTCCTTCATACTCAAAAGTTGCGGACAAAATGCGGCTACAGGTAAGTGCAGGGAAGCTCATGGAAATATGTTTTGATTTACTAAATAAATTACATGTTGCTTAACAGTTGTTGAGACCTGCTGCATATATCATTTTGGATCATAGAGACGGAATGCAAATATTTAGAATGATTAATCAGTTCTAAATGTCTAATGGATACGGTTATAAATGACTATTAGTTGTTGTTATTGAGAAATAAGAAAAAAAATAAATCAATAAAAAGATAAAACGGAAAAGAAATTCTTACATTTTAAATCCCAATTTGTGACACTTCCTCTCTCTCTCTCATCATAGAGACGGAATGCAAATATTTAGTATGTGAATGATGTTTTTCATTATTTATATTTCCTATAATGTAATTAATCAGTTCTAAATGTCAAATGGATATGGTTATAAATGACTATTAGTTGTTGTTATTGAGAAATAAGAAAAAAATAAATCAATAAAAAGATAAAACGAAAAAGAAATTCTTACATTTTAAATCCCAATTTGTGGGCAAATTATTGCATCCGGTCACCGGACGCGGAGAATAGGTTCGGACATCCAATAAAAATTTGCCACGTCACGTGCGCTTTTGACTGGTGCTTTAGTTGCGCTTTGACTGCGTGACTGCGCTTTGACCTGCGCTTTACCTACGCTTTACCTGCACTTTACCTGAGAGAAAAGTAAAACACCTTATTTTTTACGTGCAAAGCCTGAAGAAGGAAAAATCACGAGACCTCACCCAAGTGAAAAGATTCCACTAAATTTGAGTGAATTACAAAGGTTGACTCGTCCCTTGACATAAAGGAAGTCAAATTACAGAAGTTTGGAGAGTTAGGCAAAGGTCTGGCGACGGTCAAGCGGGAGTTTGACGACGTCCGTATAGAAGTTCAACTAATGGGGAATGATCCGACAAAGGTCGGACGGAATTCCGGTGATGCACTACTGTCAGGTAGAAGTCTAGAGGCAGTCGGTGGTGATCCAATGACGTTCGTGCTGTAGTCCGTAAGTGATCAACCATAGGTTGAAAGTCTAGCGACGGCCGGGTGGAAGCACGTCGGTGGCCGGGTGAAAGTCCGACAGTGGTCGGAGGCCGGTCAGTGGTCCAACGAAGGTCGGGTTGAAGTCTGACGGCGGTCTACGGCAAGATAGTAGTCCAAAGATGGTCAGGCTAAAGTTCAGCGGTGGTCTGATGATAGTCAACTGAAGTCCGATAGCGTTCGGCGACTAGGTGGAAGTCTTGTGGTGGTCGACATCCAGGTTGTGGTCCGACGGCATTCGAGCTAAAGTCTGGTGGCGATCGGTGAAAGGGAAATGATTCGAATGCGGTCGGGCTAAAACCCAACACCGGTTGGCAGCTGGGTGGAAGTCTGCCGGTGGTTTGCAGTTGGGCGGTGTTTTGACGATGATTAGGCTGAAGTTTGGTGGCAGTCAGCGACCGGGCGATGGTCTGATGACGGTCGGGCTGAAGTCCATCAGCTGTTGGCGGTTGGGTGGAGTCTTGCGCTTGACATCCGGGCGATGGTTTGACGGCGTTCGAGCTGAAGTCTGGCAGTGGTCAGGGTCCAATTAGAAGTACGACGGTGGTTTACGGCTGAGTGGTGCTGTGACGATGATTGGGATGACATTTGGCGATGGCGAGTGCATGATCGTGCAATGATTCGATAACGACCGGGCTGAAGTTCATTGACGGTCGACGGCCTGGTGGAAGTGCTGGCAGTCGGGCTGAAGTCCACCAGCGGTCGGTGGACAGGTGGAATTCTGGCGGAGGTCGGCGTCCGGGAGTTGGTTCGATGGTGATCAGGCTAAAATCTAGTGGCATTCGGAGGGTAGGCGGTGGTCCGATGAAGGTCTGGCAGAATTCCAGCTGTGGTAAGAGGCCTGGTGGAAGCTGGTCCGATACCGGGTGGAAGTCCAACAGCGGTCGGCATCCGGGTGGTGGTCCTACGATAGTCGGGCTGAAGTCTGGCAGCGGTCGGCGACCATGCGGAAGTCAGGTTGAGGTAGACATCCAAGTGGTGATCCAACGATGGTCGGGATGAAGTGCGTTGGCGGTCGGCGGCTAGTCGTCGTTCGACAAAGGTCAGCCTAAAGTCTGGCGATGGTTGACTGTCGGCTAGAAGTCTGACGACGGTCTTCGGTCGGGAGTTTATCTAACAACGATCGGGCTTTAGTCAGCAGCAATCAACGGCCGGGTGGTGGTCCACTGACTGTCGGACTGAAGTCCAGCGACAGTCAACATCCGGGTGGTTGTCCCACTAAAGTCGGGCTGAAGTCTAGCAACAATCGGCGCCCGGGAGGTGGTTAGAAGGCTGTCAGGCTGACGTCAGGCAGTTGTTGACGGTCGGTTGGAAGTCCGTCGACGGCCGGCGGCCGAGTAGTGGTGCAGGAGTTCTTGAGGCTTCAGAGCTCTCTCCAATCTCTAACCCAAGGTGGCCTTCATGTAGAGAGTTGAGTTTTATTTATAGATTTTCATAAGTGGCACACCCGAAAATATAGAGAAGATCCAGGGCATGTTTGTAGTGCTTCATCGGATGGCTCATATTGATTCCCCCAATTATAGAGAATTTTTCAATTGTTTAAGTGTCTTAACGATATCAGAATTCTGCGATCTTTGGCTCGTTAGATTCATCTCGCCTAGCCACTCGATTTGATTATAAGCATGTCATATTTGGATATCATTTTTTCATCTAAATAATGCTTTGATTTTTCCAAATGTTGTTCGGGCCCCTGATTTGGACCAGTTTAGGCTCGCGTGGATCGATTTCGGTGTCGTTAGGTTCTTCTCTTTGAGGCATTCAATTTGACTATAAGTTTGCTGAAATTCGAATTCAGATGATCCTGAATTTAATTTTAAATGTTTCCAACTTGAATACACCTCAAGATTCGTGTATGATCAAGATGATTTTTGATGACATATAGGTAAGTAAAGAGAGTTAGTGTAGTTCTTGCTTCTTTTGGATGTAAAAAAAATGTTATGTAGTTCTATATAACATGAAAATTTTGAATTCGCAGAAGTTCAAAAGCTTGGAGCTAAGTCATTTTACTTTTTGTTCCGGCATTTCACTGCTCAATTTCTCACTTGTTAATATTCCAGATGCGTCACTGCATTCCTTCGACATTCTAGTCACTGCAAAAGTTCTTCACCACGTGCAAACAAGTGCAAGAATTTGTTGCACCTATTTATGCTCTTTTGCTGCATATTCATAGGTATTAATACCATACCCAGTTCTTCTATTTTAAAAACTAGGTTTTTTTGTTTTCTTTAAAAAATTTTAGTTATTTTTGTTCATTTTAGCCTCATTTTAACAACGCTTTAAGGATTATTCTGCTATGCATTCTCTTTCATAGTATCAGTTCATATAAGGACTTCTTCAATTTTTAAAAGTAGATTGCATAGCTTTAAAATACCTGGCTATATTTTTAATGGTGAATTTCACTACTCTTTCACTACACATTTAGTATTGAGCTTTAAATGCACTTTTGTTGTTTTTTTAATGTGTTTTCATTGTGCTTTCTATGTTTTTCTTTATATTCACTATATTTTTGAAGTTCTTTGAAACTTTTATTATTTCTTTCACTGTGCTTTCACTCCGCTTTCACTTTACTTATACTACAATTTTTTTTAATATTTACTAAGTATTTTATTTGTTGTAGGAGAAAGATTGAAAATTTATGTATGTTAATTATTTTCTCAATTTTGACAATGAACTAATATTTGTTCTTTATTTAGTTCATATTAAAAATGTATATGAGGATAAAAAGATCCTTTCAGACCAATATAACAAAATGAAATATCCAAAGTGTTCGTGGAATTTTCATTACTATATTCTTTTTTTAATGCAGCAATAGCACAGTGAAGGTGCAATAAAAGCTCAGTGAAAGTGCAACAAAAGGGCAGTAAATTATACTATATTATGTTATTTTTCAGAAAATTTTTCTTACAAATTTATTTCATAGAAAAAACACTTATAGTGACATGATCTGAACTATAAAAATTTCATTGTCATAGAAATTTCCAAACTATGCAATCTATAATTTAAAATCAAACGACATAGTCGAAAATAATGAAAAGTACAGCAAAAATGCAGCAAAAACACAGTGAAAGTGCATCAAAAGCATTGTGAAGGCCAATGAATTACATATTATATTTTTATTTTCTATAAAATTTTCCTTACAAAATTATTTCATATTGAAAATATATATTGATATATCATCAAAAAATTATCCTGATCAGGCACGAATCTCGAGGCAAAATCAGATTGGAAGCTTTAAAATTAAATATGAGACCATCTGACTTTGACTTCAGCAAACTTATTGTCAAATTGAGCATCTCGGAAATACAAACCCAATGACACAAAATTCAACTCAATCGAAGCCCAAACTAGCCCAAATCAAAGACTCAAAGCTCATTTGGAAGGTTCAATCCATAATTTGGATTTCCAAACAATTTACAAATATGGCATGCTTATAGTCAAATCAAGTGGCTCGACGAGACGAATCCAACAAATCCAAAATCATCAAATTCTGATATCATTAGAGTCTTCAAATTCCTGATAAACGGTCCACAATCAAGGGATTCAACATCGGTCGTCTATTCAAATCACTCCCAACTTACCCCTGATCTTCCTCCTATTTACAAGTCATGTTACTCTCAGAAAACTATAAATAGGCCCTCATTTCTCTTAAGAGGGGGGATGAATAAGCAAGAATAAGAAGAAGAGAAGATAATGAAGAAAAGGAAGGAAGAATCTCCTCCTCAACCACCATCGTAGTTCCACCTGAACTTCAAGTGACGTCAGAGTTTCGTCCTACCTCCAAGTGACAACAGAATTTCGTCCAACGTCTAAGTAACATTGGAGTTCCACCCGAACTCCAAGTGATGCCAGAATTCTGCCCGACTTCTAAGTGACGCGGGAATTTTCCCCAATCTCCAAGCGACACCAGAATTATGTCCGACCTCCAAGTGATTCCAAAATTTTACCCGACCACCTAACATTGATGGATCTCTGATCCTTGTTTGTAATTACATTTCAACTCGAGAGTTGATTATTGTAATCTGATTATCCTAAGTTTTAGAGGCGAATCAGTCATTTGTACTCCAATCAAACATTAGTGGAATCTTTTCAGCTGGGCAAGACCCCATGGTTTTTTCCCTTTCTTGGGTTTTCCACTTAAAAATCCTGGTGTTTTATTTTTTCCTGTTCGTGTGCTGAATATCCATACAATGCTGAGACAAAAAAATCTAACTCTATCGCCGCATATATTCTAGCCTGCAAAAATTATAATAAATGATCTGAACTAAAAAAAATTGAAAATTAAAGTTGATAATTATCTAAATCACTCATTACACATCAGAAGCATAGTAAAAGTGCAACAAAATCATGGTGAAAGCGCAATGAATTACATATTACATTGACATTTTTAGAATACTTTTCTAACAAATTTTATTCAAAGTGAAGTTACATGATCTGAATTGATAAAATATGGTTATGATGGATAATTTCAAAATATGCAATCTAGCATTGAAAATTAAGTTTATGATGGCCAAAACAATTGATTACAAAGCAAAAGGGTAGCAAAGTGATAGCACAACAAAATGGACAACAAAAATGAAAGCAAAGCACAATGACAACGAAAGGGCAACAAAAGCACAGCAAAAAACAACAAAAGTGAAAGCGTAGTACAAGGGCAGCAAAAACTCATTGAATTACACATTATAAATTTCTAGAAACTTTTCTTTACAAATTTAATTCATAGTGGAAACACTTATGATTATATGATCTAAACTAATAAAATATGATTAAAATGGATAATTTGAAACTATGCAATCTAGTTTTGAAAATTAAGTTTTTGATGATGAAAATAATTGATTATAAAGCAAAAGCATAGCAAAAGGGAAAGCGTAGCAAAAATGCGATGAATTACACATTATAAATTTCTAGAAATTTTTTCTTACAAATTTAATTCATAGTTAAAACACTTATAATTACATAATGTGAACTAATAAAATAATATTATGATAGATAATTTCAAACTACTCGATCTAGTTTTAAAAATTAAGTTTATGATGGTCAAAATAATTAATTATAAAGTGAAAGCATAGCAAAAGGGCAGCAAAAGTAAAAGTGTAGCAAAAAGCCAGCAAAAGCACAATGAAAGCACATCAAAAGTGAAGTGAATTACATATTATAAATTTCTAGAAAATTTTCCTTACAAATTTAATTCATAGTGAAAACCCTTATAGTTATATGATCTGAACCATAAAATATAATTATGATGGATAATTTCAAACTATGCAATCTAGTTTTAAAATTAAGTTAATGATGGTCAAAATAATTGATTGTAAAGCAATAACGTAGCAAAGGGCAACAAAAGGGTAGCAAAAGTGAAAGTACAACAAAAGGATACCAAAAGCATAGTGAGAGCAAAGCAAAAGCGTAGTGAATCACACATAGTAAATTTCTAGAAAAATTTTCTTACAAATTTAATTAATAGTGGAAACACTTACAGTGACATGATCTGAACTAATATAATGTGATTATGATAGATAGTTTCAACTGTGTAATCTAATTTTGAAAATTAAGTTTATGATGGTCACTTCGCTTTTGTAGCATTTTTATTGCTCTTTGTTGCACTTTCACTATCACTTTTACTGTGCAGCTAAAGCGCGGTGAATTTAACAATATATTATCTTACTAATTCACATCTGATTGCTCACAGGATTTTCTGTAGATGGTCATGCTCTTGTAGAGCAATAATAGGGGGGTAAATTAATAAAAAATATAAATGTTACAAGTGCTCCTACTGCTTAGCCACCAAATAAATAGGAGCATGGCTAAGTATGATTTACTTTTTCTTATATATATATATATATATATAATATATATATATATATATATATGCTTGGGATTTAATTGATTTCAAATTTTTAGGATAATCTTGCATGAGAGTTTATAATTTTTCATTTCTAATATAAATGTAATTTGTTTAAAAGTATCGAGTTATGAAAGTTAGTATTTGAGTTGGGATATAGGTATCCAATTAAGATTCCAAAGAGGAAATGATACTGCTTAGGGGGACGGTCCTTTTCCATTTAAAAACCAAAATTTGGATTATTTTAATACCCAAAGTGAAAAGAATAACCTCCCCTTTGGGGGAAGAATTTTCTTTTTCATTTGGGTATCCAGATACGACAAATCCAAGAAACCCAAAGCATTTAAGACAAAGAGTATTCCACTTAAAGTTAACTTGCGCAATTCTAGGATTAGAGTCTGAGTTTCTTATTTGTAGTGCCCGACCACTTTTAATATATATAAATTTTAGGATGTAATAAAAGCGAATTTTGCCTATAGAAATTATTTATGAAATTAATTTGATTAATCAATGTGTTTGATTTAATTTGATTGCTATTGGAATTGCCTAATTTTTTTTTTTTTTGGTGATTTATATGTCGTGTTTTATTTTAGTCTGGATATATGGAAGCTCGTGAGGGCACGTTAAAACAGTTTTAACTCAAATGTAAATAAAAATTTTAAGATAATATAGAAACTCTGACTACCTAAGAAATAAGCCTAGGACCACCAAAAGTCAGCATAAGCATTTTATTGACTTTCTCTTTCTTGTTAGGCACCTCCTCGCCTGCGGATTCTGGAAGATCACCTGACCTTTGAGGGTGAAGATCTGCCAAGGGGTTGTTGTGTAATCTCTTGAAAAAAATAATTTTTAAATCCTTTTCCAAAAACTATTTCATATAAATTTTATATATTTAATCAAGTCGATCAGCATGTATTGTATTAGAAATTAATTAAATGAGTTTAAAAGTTTAATTACATCTAATTCGAGCATTTTTCACCCTACATAAATTAAGGGGCAAATTAGGACTTGCTCAAGGCAACAATCTTAATTTTTAAAAACTTTAAACAATAACCCATCATTATTTCATAAAGACCGGGCTCATGGTTTTTAAGCACTTAGGTGATTAGCTAGCTTCCTAATCCAGCATTGGATAAGTTAAGATTTTACACTGCATTAGCTAAGTTCGCGCTATTGTGGTCTAGTGCTCAATTTAAATTTAGGATTCGAGACAGATTCTGAATCATAAGACCCCAACCTCTAAGAATATAATCCTAAATTTTTAATAAATTACTCAATTTAAATTAAACGTTCTCTCAATCTAAATTTAAGTCCAATAATTATATAAGGTTGGGACACTTCTGAATTATTTCATAATCCCAAAAGCTCCCAAAATCTCCTCCTACCACTCCTCATTTGACTCTGGAAATAAGGGTTTAAAATTTGATAAAATCCACGTTGAACTCCAAATCTACCTCCTTTGATATCACTCCTATAAAATCTTTAAACAAAATTTTTATCGTTATATTTTAATTGAAAGTATTTTTAGGAAATTCAACTTCCCTATGATGTAGTTAACTACGATGGCTTGTACTCATATGAGATTTAGAACACACACCCACTTTTTCAAAAAAAAAAAATCAATTTTCAAAATTCAACTAGTCTTATTTATGAAAATTAAATCAACAATAATCATTATCATCATATTCAGATAATTGATTAGTCAATGATATTTTTCTTTACTTGGTATGATATACCATTTCTTATCAAGACCCTAAATAATAAATTAATGATCTCCCATCAAAATTGTTATAGTTAAATGCTTGATAAAATGTCATTTTAACACTACAGGGTTATATGTCATCCGTCCTTGAATTTGACTACTATAGTATGGATGAAATTTTCAACCTCGTTATCTGAACCCACTAGGGAATGATATTCTCGCCTCCCAATGTGATATATCGTTCATAATGACATGTTTGATTTCAAGATTGAAATCCTAAATTAAAATTTATAAGGAAAACCAAAATTTTCAAAACCTCTTTTTCCAACACTTTCAACCCAAACAAACCCTAATGGAAATAATATTTTATCCTTAAAAATTAATCATGCATGATCGGGCGCAAATCTCGAGGCAAAATCAAGTTGGAAACTTCTTAAATTAACAAAATTTGACTCAATATGAGCTCCAATGGGTCCAAATCAAAGAATCAAAGCATCTTTGGAAGGTTCAAACCATAAATTGGATAGTCAAATGATTTCTAAATGTGACATGCTTATAGTCGAATCAAGTGCCTCGACGAGAAGAATCCGACAATTCTAAGATCACTAAATTTTGATATCATTAAGATATTTAAATGCCTAATAAATGGTTCATAATCAAGGGGATTAATATCGCCCGTCAATTCAAACCACACCCAACGTACACTTGATCTTCCTCCTATTTGCTTGTCATTCCTATCCAAAAAATTATAAATAAATCCATCATTCTTCATTGAAGGGAACCCATCAAGGAAGAGAAGGAACAAAGAGAAACTAGAGTTATCTTTCCATCAGACTCCTCCAGTCACCGAATAACGTCAGACTTCCGACTAGCCACTAACTGTAGCCGGACTTTCACCTGACCACTAGCTGTTGCCAGACTTTTGCCCGGCCACCGACTATCACTAGACTTTTGTCCAACTACCAGATGTCATCGGACAACAGCTGGCCGCCAAATGATGTCGAATTTTCTTCTAACCACCGAGTGTCGTCATATTTCCATCTGATCTCCATTTGTTACTAGAGTCAACTCGACAGTTAAGTGTTGTAATCTTATCGATCACTCTCAATTTTAAGGACAAACTAGTCATTTACAATCTATTCAAACACTAGTGGAATCATTTCGTTTGGGGGTGGCCCCATGGTTTTTCCCCTTAGGGTTTTCCATGCAAAAAACTATGGTATTTATTTTTCTTTGTTTGTATGCTGGATACTCATGCAGTGGTAAGACATAAAGTTTTTGGTACTTTATCACCACGAATATTATAGCCACAACAAATATATAATTAAAAAACAAAACAAGAAGATGGCTACACACAAAGTTATACAAGAAATAAATTTTTAAAGAAATAAAAATAGGAATAGTAAACTTAATCAAATGCAAATTAAATAATTGAATCATCCAATATTTGATTCTTTTTAACAAGAGTCTTGGAATGATTTATGATTGGATCTTTCATACAAAGACTAACCATTCCAACAATATACATAATATCCAATATTAATGTGTAAGTTTTCGACAAGACTTTTGTAGAGGGTTGGATCCAACTTCTTACTCCCACCATTCTTAGACAACTTCAATTCATATTCTATCAATATTCCAATGTGATTAGAGTTATAGATATTTCTTGATGACTTCTTTAGCATAGCCTTCTTGAGCAATGAAGGCACCTTTATTTTACTGCTTTACTTTAATGATGAGTTACTATATATGGGCCTTTATGGGAAGTTTTTATCATATATTATTGAATAAATGAAAAAAAAACCTTGTAAAATTATAATATAAACTGAGATAATTAAAAATATGACATGAGAAAAGGATTAAGAAAACAATCTTTCTCAATATATAATGCATTACATCATCAGTAGGAATGTAGACATAATCACTACTAAAGCAAAAAGCATTAATTGACTTTTAAAAAGCATATAATCATTAATAGGATATATGATAAATTCTCAGAGATAATGAGAACCTTAATTTTAGCTAGTATACACAATAATTGGACTTCTTACATTATGAATACCATCACTCCAGATCAAAACACCCGAGATAATAGTCTCGTAAGCATCTCCTTCAAGTTTGACTGAAAATGATTTCTTCTCCGAAAGAGCTTCAAAAGACAAAACATTTGGCTTAACATTGATCTTGAGGCTAGAAGGAGCATTAACAATAGCATAGTAAGTAGAATTTGACACTCCCACATTAGTGACTGTTCTTCGGAAAGAAGTTGAAAAATACTTTCCATATTGAGTTTGTAAAGCAAAGGTAGGATAATTGAGATCTAAAACTGTTCCATTATTTGTAGAGGCACAACTACTCTGATCTCCAGTGACAAGTCTAAGAATTGTAGTAATATAGCCTTCACTACATAGCATTTTGATATAGTCTATCTCATGGGCATCATATATAAGACCAGGACTCAAAGCTGCGAGTGGGTTTATGTGACCAGCTCCATAAGCTAGTTCTGCCTCTACATTCCTTGCTGAGCTCATTACATAGGCTGGAAGAATTAAAAATTAAATTTATTGTTAATTCATCAAGATCAAATGAAAGGAAAAAATAATTTGAAATTGCATTTATTAGCCACGTGTTAATGATTACAATAGTAAAATTAGTATTACCAGTGGTGATGAGAGCAGATTTTATGGCAGCTGGAGACCAAGTTGGATTAAATGATTTGACATAAGCGGCAACACCTGTTGTATGAGGGCAAGCCATTGATGTGCCTGATATCATGTTATATGGTACTTTAGGGGTACTAAGAGGTGACCATGCTGCTAAAATATCAACCCCTGGTGCTGTTAGGTCCGGCTACATTATACATGCAACACATTACTATAATATTTACATAAAAGAAATTCAAATCAAAGATTTAATTTATGTTTTCAGTTAATTACCTTTAGTATATTAGGGGTAAGTGGATTTGGACCGCGTGATGAGAATGAAACCACATATGGTGCTGTAGCATCGAAGATAGCTTCACTCTTGTAAATGCTTGCCGTAGGATTGCTATCAGATAGATAATTAAGCATAGATAATCAAAAGTACTAAATGTGCTTTCCATATTATATATATATATATATACTTTTTTTTTTTTTTTGAGAGTAGTAACCTTGTGTTGTTTGCATAATTTCGAACTTGTATGATATTTTGTGATTCCAGCACTGAGACAGGAAGCAAGAACTCGAAAGAGTCATCATTGACCCAATCTATGTCCATAATTGCTCCAACGGCACCTGCAAGTAGTGGCCCTGACCCGTCAGTTAACCCATCACATAAAACAACTTTTCCCTTCACCAATTCACCATCCAACGTCCCTTCGTAGCAATATCTGCATGCATAACAAAATATAGCATAAATTAAATGAAGCTGATGATGTTAATTTTGACTAAATAATTCAAAATTAGCAAAACTAGTTCACCTTGAGTATTTTGCATTATCACCTGCTGAATTGTTGGGTGCATTTTTGCCTAATATCAAAGGATGCATCTCACCATCCAAGCCATCGATGTTCATTGCCTTCCCCTATATCCAATAATTTTAATTGCATAAGAATTAATTGATTAGGAAACTCAACTTTTGAAATGATTAAGGTATATATAGATCAATAAATAATTAATCACCTGAAATTCTTCTCCATTACCAAGCTTAGTTGGAGCAACAATCTTGCGATCAATGGTGCTCGCTGCCACTGTGAGTAGCCATGGTGCATAATTCTCAACTGTAAAATTATTAGGACCATCATTCCCCGCCGAGCTAGATGTCAGAATGTTTTTCTTCATTGCATGGAAAGATCCTATAGCTATGGGGTCCTTGAAGTAGTTATTGGCATAACCACCAATGGAAATAGAGATGATGTCGACACCATCTTGGATGGCATCTTCGAAGGCGGCGAGTAGATCAATGTCAGAGCAACCATCACTCCAACAAACTTTGTATATTGCGATTCTTGCTGAGGGGACGCCTCCACGGGCAGTCCCCCCTGCAATGTCTGCGAGGCTCACATTTGTGACAAGATTGCCGGCGGCTATGGAGGATGTGTGAGTTCCGTGTCCTTCACTGTCCCGAGGGGAGGCTATGTCCATTTCACTTATGTTACCTTGAATGTGGTAGTACCGAGCTCCAATGATCTTACTGTGCGTTGGTAATTAATTTTTATAGTATTAGTAATTTCATATAGCTAAACTACAACAACTTTTTTATAAGTATAAGATGATGAGAAGCATCAATTACTTATTGCATGTGAAGTTGTGATTAGACTGACATATGCCCTTCCACCTGCTTGGTGGCAAGCCAAAGCCGGCATCGTCGAAGCTCTTTGACTCAGGCCAGATCCCTGTGTCGATCATGCCGACAATAACATCCGACTCAAAGGGCGCACGTGGAGCGCTCAATGGAAAACCCATGAAGTCCCATGATCTTGTGGTGTGAAGTTTTCTTTGCTTGCTTGGGAACACAGAAACCAATTCTTCCATACCTGAGTCATAAAGCACATGAAATTTTAAAATTAATATTTCACAAGCCAAATATTATGCATTAATAGCATTGCATTTATGACTGCTATTCTTGCAAGTTTTTTTTTTATTTATATACATATTTATATTACCAGACAACTTCCTTGCTTCTTCATCAGACAGCATAGCGGCGAAGCCATGAAAACTCTTGGTATAACTATATATAAGTCGATTTGACGCTTCCTGGTTGCTGCATTCAACATTATTTTTGAATGAAAAATAAATATTTATATATAAGCAAAAACAATAATTAGATATTTGATAAAAAAAATTAAACAAACAAATCCTTGTCAATTTGGAAATCTTGCTATTTTAATCGGTACCAGAAAATCAAGAAAAATATAAAATTGAGGACTTGTTTGGGCAGATCACCTTAATCCAATTGCTTTCTGGAGCAGTTCTGAATGAACTAATAGTGGCAGGCCAACCAATTCTCTTGGTTTTTCTCCCATATACACGATGTAAGGCTGTTGATTGTTCACATTAATAAATTGCATGCAATTGTGGTAAATAAAAGAAATAATATATACTGTGAAATGAATATTGCAATCATACTCTTTGGTTGGGCTCTGTGGTCGCCGCATGGACTCTGAAAGCCTTCATTGCAAGCATTAGGAGAAGAAATGAGGACAGTAAAGGGAGCAAGTGCCGATCCATAATCGCGATTAATTTTGAGTTTAAGGAGGCAAAACCCAATTTGTTACTGCTATTCTATGGAAGGATGATTAGATTTATATAGGTGTTTTTGTGCAAGGAATTATATCTAAGAGTTTCCGCTGATGGGAAACAATTTAAGCTTCGAATTCATCGCAAGTTTTAATTGTCGGACAAAAAACCTATGAGGAATTCCCTATGAAGAAACAAAAAAAAAAACTTATGTAACATATAGTTTTGTTTTGGATGGCTTTTTTATTAGTTTTTATTTTTAAAATTATTTTTTTAATAAAAAAAATCTTTAAAAATAAAAATAAAATCGTCCCAAACATAATCTGAATGACACAAATAATAAATAAAATTTATTTTTGCATAATGAAACTATGAGTTTTAAAATATAAAATAAATATATATTTTTTTATATTTACTCTTAAATTATTGTATTACAATGTTGTTCGATATTATTCATGATGCTATAAATTTTCACAATTTTCCGTATGTTCTTGTAACGTTAGATTTTGACTTTGTTGTCGACATTTTGCTCATTTAAAATTACTGATTTATTGAAAGAAGAATTTTATTGTACCTAAAGCTTTCGGGACAAAAGGAGAGAATGCCAAAGTATTGGAACTATAGCGAAAAATTAATAATAACGGTAGTTTTTTTCAAATTTATTGTAGCTGTGTATACCACCAGTCTTGGAAAGCTCGAAATGCTCTCAAGCATGGTGTGAAGGTTCCTACTCCTCTTGCTGCAGTTGAAGTGTACATTGATCTATGATGACCTGAATATTCGATTAAGGTTTCATTTGGGACGGTTTTTTTATTGCTTTTTGAAGCAGTTTTTTAGTATAAAAATTAAATTTTTTTACTAGAAAGTTGCTTAAAGAAGCAATTAAAAAGCCGTCCCAAATGAAACCTAAATCTAATAAGAAAATCTGGAATGCTAACCAACTTACACAGCTAAATCAAAATTTTTGGCATCCCACACCTCCTCGTTGGATTAAAACTAATATTGATGCTGCTCTATTTAAATCAATCATAATGGAAAATTTTTAGCCACTTTTGATAAACAAATGTGCAATTGGGATATTAATCATGTGAAAATCATTGCTATTAGTATCATTTCAGAATTTCTGCATGAATGGAAATTTGATAAAAAAAACATCATAATTGATAAATTGAAGGTGATAATGTCAATGCAATGAATTTTTGTCATAATTCTTTGAAGAATAATTCAAACAAAATTGTGTTGAATGTGGATATCTCTTTTCTTGAAGAATTTCAAAATGTTATTTTCTTTATGTTTCAAGGCAATGTAATAAGGTGGCTGATTATTGTGCTTCCTTAGCTATTTTTGGGAAAAAAAATTTGGGATTCTGCTCTTTTTAATGATCTTCCTCCAATAATTGTTAAAATGGTTATGGAAGAATGTGATAGATTAGCTATCACTTATATTTTTGTACTTCTTTTTTTATCATTAATGCATAATTGCAATTTATTCAAAAAAAAAGGGAGAGATGTTCTCCAATTGCATTAACAAAGGAGAGGGAGTAAAAATACTGAGAAGTGAGAAAATAAGAATGGATAACCTGCGAAGTTTATTTTGATATATTGGTTGAGAGTTTTGACTATTGATTAAGATATTTTTAGTTTGAAATTTACACATGTGATGTGTGTGAAAATTTGTCTTAATAACTCATATGTACTAAAAAAAGAATGGATAACCTTTATGTTGCCAAGCAATTATAGAACGTTTTGAAGTACTAAATTTTTTGATGCATTTAACCACTGATTTAGGCTTCATTTGGGTCAGCTTTATTTCTTCTTTCTAAAGCATCTTTTTAATATAAAAATTTCTAGTTTAAGAATTTTTAAAAAGCTTTGAACTAGAAAGCCACTTTAGAAAGCAGTAAGAAAGCAATTCCAAATGAAGCCTTAGGATCCGTTTGGGACGACAGCACTACTGCTTTACTTTATAAAAAGTTATTAAATAGTCGTTGGTGGCATTGCGGTAGAACTGGGTTAGAAAAAAATCACGGCACATGGCTGCTTCCGCGAACTTTCATTATCTCCTGCAGTTTGTTGCTTTCAGCGGTTTCGAAGGACAAAATTTGCGTAAATGCCCCACTTGCAAATATTCACGACCTTCGCCCATTATCGCCTTCCACAACGCTTCCGACTACAATTACTGAACCCTAAAGACGAATGTCATCCTCCTCAAGCTCATCCATCTTGGAGTCACAATCTCTGATGCTCGCGACAGTCTCCCAACCTTTGGCTCTTCGGCCCGTTCGGCCCGCCCCTACGTCTGGCAGTTCAACTTTTGTGAGTTCAACGGCGCTCACAACGTCTACACCTCCGACCTGCTCCCAGTCTTCCAACTTGACTCCAAAGTTCGATCAATTCGCCAATTCACACCCCCGAGTTCTTCCGCTTGATTGAACAAGTCCCGACCACCTATTCGATCAATCCCAATCCGACGCCCAGCCTTATCAAGCTCCCAGCTCACGACCGACCCGGCAGCCAGATCCCATCAACCTCACCGACTAGCTCTTGTCTGCACAAATCTTCCGAATCCCGAAAAACACTTTCACTTGTTTGATAACCAACCTGCTTCTTGCTCTCCACAAGCAGCAGCTTCCTGCTCTCCAACAATTATTGTTTTATAAATAATATTATTCATAACTGTATGAATGCATGTTATATTGCTTTGTCTTGTTCATATATTAATTTACAATTTACAATTTTTTTTTTTTTTGGGTTTGGCTGCCTCTGGGCCTTTCTTTTTTGCTGCTATAGGTTATTTTTGAGTTTTTGCATACAAATAGTCATACTTTCCCCTCTCTTTTTTGTATACAATGGGTTATATTTATTATATTTTTGTTTTCATAGTCTATAAATAATTTTTATTATGAAATGAATGTTGGCTTTGTTCTCATTTTACCCAAAAAATTTTACAATTTCTGTCTTCTGGCATATGCCAGAATTGTGGTTTCCTAGCTTGCCTTCTTCAGCACTGCCAGCTTGGTTTCCTGTTCATAATATGCATTTGCTGCTTTTTCTGATTTACTACTATTATAGAGATGATTTTCCTGCATCTAATTTTTCTCAAGAATTTCTGAGGTTTACTTTCTTTCATTTTCATAGCGTGAACTCATGAAAAAGCAAGTTGTGAAATCAAAAAATAAGAAGGAAAAGCCGGAGTCTTTATGTCTCTTACTATACAATTCATCTTGATCTGTTGATTGAGAGCATGCAGAGCATCCTTATTACCCTAGAACGAAGGCATAGTTTATCAACACATGATCTCTTTGTTAAGAATAATCTCCACAATCTTATTTTCACTCTCTAATTTTAGACCGTTAGTACTTTGAGTACTCTTTTTGTTGTTAGTAGCTACTTTTGGTATAGGTTATTTCTTACATAAAATATATATATATATATGCTAGGGAAGAAAGGAGGAGTTAGTTATGAAGTTTTAATACAAGAAATTTCATCTTCACTATTCTATTGCTTCTATTGCTTGCCATTGCTCATTCCGTGCATAATTCCTATATCATTAGGCTACCAATTAAAATATCTTGAGTTCAAATCTTGTGTATACAACCTATATATGAATCTACCTTAATAGCAGGGGCGGAACCCCATGGCTATCAAGAGGGGCAATTGCCCCCCCTCAAAATTTTTTTTAAAATTTATTTATATGATTTTTTTAGGTAATTTACCCATTTTTATTTATTTTTTAGTCTTTATTACAAAAATTTTTAGGCAATTGCACCCCCTAAAAATTTAAAAATACTATGGTCTTTAGGTAATTGCCCCCAACAAGTCGAACCCTGCCAGGGGACATTGCTCCCTTAGACCCCCGACATATATATCTTATAAGTTTGACCCCCCTAAAAATTAGGGCTGGTTCCACCCCTGCTTAATAGTTGAAATTTGTTTGATGTTCTTCTTAAGCAAACTGAAGATATTGCTTTGGTTAAAAACAACCTAAATTTTTAGGACATCCTAAATTAATTAGAATAGTAAATATACATATATAAAAACTTTTGAAACACATGATATATATATATATATTAGTACTTCAAAGCGTTTATGCTTTAGTGGAACAGCTTTAAAGATACTCATAAAATACAGAATATTTTTTCATGAGATTAAATGAACATAGAGTCTCTATAACTTTTTTCAGTGTAAAACTGTACTTTAGAGATAGAAATAATTTATTCCATCATATTTCATTCCATGTTTATTTAATTTCTTATTAAATTTCAAAATTTTATTGAGTTGCATTGTCTTTACTAAGAAAAAGTAGATTTATTATGAAATAATGAAAAAAAATAAATTTTTAGATAATTTTGAAGTAAGATATTACATGATAAAAAATAAATTTTATACTACTTTGATATTTAAAAGTAATAAAATAATTCATAAAATGGATACAATTTTAATTTAGAATTGTTAGTTTGTTAACATATAAATTTTAAAAAATTTGACATTTAATCAATTTCCTTTTTATCTCAATATACATAAGAATATAAACATAATTTATGCCCAAACAACTGCAACACAACAACTTGAAAATTATACTTCTCAAACAAAATATATTACTTTCTATGCAACAACTTTAAAACTCAACATTTTGTAGAACAACTTCGCAACCTGTTTTACCGACAGTTGCAGCCATCCCAAATGCACATTTAAGCATTTATTTTTCTAAGGAAAAGTGTATATAAGGGCCTACACGTTAATAAAAAAAATGATTACAAGTCCTTAAAGAGATCGATAACTAACTAATGCGCAAAGGGCTACAATAAAAAAGAAAAAAAAAACTAAGAGTCAAAGATCCCTACTGAATTTAAAAAATGAAGCGAAGTAAAAAGAACCTAGAGAAGGTTGGCAAGGAGCGAAATCCAATATGAGCTGAAAATAAGCTCAAATCATAATCAGGCAAAATAATGAGTCATAAAGAACATGACATCCAAGAACGAACCTTCAGGATAGCAGGCAAACAGATCGTAATGAGTACAACAACAACAACAAAGAGTTCCTGTGGATAGTATTTAGAGAGACCTGCAAGAAGAATAACGACCATCCAGATCAAAACATGCAAGGTAAGGATAAACAGATAATGGCCACAACTGAACCTGAGGGAGACATAAGAAATCCACCAACAATGGCCCAGGCTAATAACATATAAACTGAAGGAATAAAGAACAACAGCGAACAATAAGACAAGAGAGCAATATAAGGAAGCATGAAGAATGCAACCACGAGGTAGTGACCAAGCAAAAACAAAGCGAACCATCATAAAATATAAACTACCACATATAATATAATAAGACATGAGAGCCAGCGAGACGAAAAAATATTAGGTTCGGAGTGCAGACGGGGAGAGCACCATCTGCACACACACAGGGTACCAAGCGGTACCTACCGAATGGTACCTAGCTGGATTTTATACTAGTGTGCGGACGGTTCT
This sequence comes from Dendrobium catenatum, assembly GCF_001605985.2. Taxonomy (NCBI): domain Eukaryota; kingdom Viridiplantae; phylum Streptophyta; class Magnoliopsida; order Asparagales; family Orchidaceae; genus Dendrobium; species Dendrobium catenatum. The sequence goes on from NW_021319127.1 coordinate 545,776, forward strand.
CCCCGTCTGCACTCCGCACCTAATAATCTCTCCAGCGAGACGAGTGCGGAGTCCGAATGATGTCCGAAGACCAATAAAAATACGCCATGTCATCCCAAAAATATACCGCGTTCGGTACCGATCGAGTAACCGGACGGGACAACCGTCAAGTGTCCTCACAGAATAATAGCTCAGAGCCCAGACTCCAGAGAAAAAAGAACATCAAGACCGATTAAAAACCAGCCCAGACTAATAAAGAACAGGACAATAAAAAATGGAAAAAGAGGAGGAACAAAGAGAAATAACACATTTCTGATATAAGGAAAACCCAATTTGTCAAGCCTAACCAAAGCTTTCAAATCATGTAGTTGAGAAAAATTGTAGAAAAATTCAGTGGATGCAAAATCAAAATCTTTCTTCGCTAATCAGTCATCACAACTATTATCTTCTCTCCAAATATGGGTGATAAAATAATTATACTTATTAAGGAGAGATTTTTTTTGTAAAGGTAATACAAACTAGCGTTGTTGCAATGTTTGGATTGAATGAGATTAACCAATAATAATTCAATCCAAATATTAGACAAATTATGATCCACACATAACTTAAGAACAATATAAAGATCCATAGTTTCAGCAATGATAATTTTATTAGGGGAAATAGCAGAAGCAAAAGAAAACACCAAAGTGCCTTGATGATCTCTCACAATACCACCACAACCAGCCTCTAAATTAGAGATAGATCTATTGATATTAATTTTAAATTGGCCAAAAAGGGGCTACTTCTAGTATAAAATACTAGACTGTAATCTCCTATTGCCATCGAAGGAAACTTGAAAGGAGGAGCAATCCTTATTATCCTTAAAATGTTAAGGATGTTTAAGAAGAAGCCTTTAGCAGCAATGAGTAGATGGATCTTTTTTTTAATACTAATGATAATTTTGTCAGAACTCATCTTGATGCCCTGGTGTTTGCAGCTATTTTTTTCTTTCCGAAGAAGCCAAAAAAACCATCATATGATTCATGGTTGAAATGTGACACGCAGGCTTAAGTAGAAACCAATGATGCAAAAGGGAGTAGCAAGAAGTATTTATATAGTTCATGTTTAAACCTAAAGCATTGTCCAGGTAGTACCAAATATTGTTAAATATAGAAATATCGGTGGGAATCACAAAGTTCAAAATTTTGTTAAATATAGAGTTAAAAGGATATTTGGACGTCAAGAAATTCCAAACAAATTTAGAGCTAAAATCCGCATTAGCAGAAAATTTAAAAATAGGCTGATCACTAATATAATTACTGATAGGAGTTTCACTAATAGCATCAGCACTGATATAGGAACATATTCTAAAAGAAGATTAAAATTATAATTACCATTAAGAATGAAATTACGCACTTTCAAGTTGGATAGAGAATGGTTATTAAAGTAGGAATCAACAAAACCATTCCCCCATCTAATTATCTTGCTAAAATGAGATGAGCCATAGCCAATACCTCATTGAATAACAAGCTTACCCAGCCATTTAATTTTGCAAATTCTAGCCCTACCGAATTGACCCTTCTTAAAATATCAATGAGAGAGAAGAGAATTGCTACAATATTTAAGGTGCATAAAATTAGCCCATAAGTAATTCTTGCATCTAAATTTCACCACAACTTAATATAAAAGTCACCAAATCAACCATGGATTTGCAACCAATACCTCCCTCACCAAAAGGACCAATACAAGAATTCTAAGATTTCTGATGAATCTTTTTATTGATAGGAGAACCCAGAAAAAACATGTTTAAAAGATTGTCCATTTTGTTGCAAACCTCCTAAGAGGGGGAAATAGTTTGAAATAAATAATAGGAATAGAGCAAATACCAATTTTAATCAAAATAAGTTTACCAACCATAGACAGTATTTTAAATTCCCAAATAAAAGTTTGTATGAATAATTTTTAGGGCAAAAAGTACATTATCAGAAATGTTCCTCCCCTTCACAAAATTGGATTGATTAGTAGAAATAATAAGAGAGAGAAGGGAAGCCATACAAGAAGCTAGAATTTTAGATAAAATTTTATTAAAAGTAGTGCAAAGATTAATGGGTAAAAATTCATTCCAAACCTCAGCATTGTCATGTTTAGGAATAAGGATAATAGAAGTACTTGTGAAGAACTTTGGGATAGACATACCATTGAAGAAGCACCAAACAACTTTACAAAAATCTTTTTTAATAATATGCCAACATTCTTGAAAAAAAGATGGTTGTAAAGCCATTAGGACCAACTACTGAATCCTTATTCATAGACATAAGGGTGTTATGAATTTCTTCCTCATCAAGACATTCGGTAAAATGAATCTTATCATTGTCCTTGATAATGAAAGGGATAAAATGGGTATTAGAAATATTCTCCACATAATTAGATTTACCAAGTAAAATTTTAAAGTGAGAGATAGGATAATTATTTGTAGAGTCCTCATTCTCAACCCAAGTGCCACAGTCCAATTTAATTTTATGAATAAGGGATTTGCTTTCCTACTGTTAGCACAAGCGCAAAATTATTTAGTGTTTCTATCACCATCATATATGAACTTAGAACAAGGTTTTTGACGCCAATTCTCTTCTTCTTTAAGTTCCAGATCAAAAAAAATATTTTTGGCTTTAATAAAAAGATCTTTGTTCTCATCAGTGGTATTAGAAATAAAATTGTCCTAAAAAACAATAACCTCCTTTTCAACTCAAAAATATTACCAAAGACATGTTTATTCCACCATCCTAACACTTGCTTGAGCTATTTGAGTTTAAGAGTAAAATAGCCATCAAATTAAAACTTTCATATTAATAGATAGGGGAATCCCAGTTATCTTGCACAATTTTAAGGAAATCACTAGAATGAAGTCACATATTTTGAAAATGAAATGTTCCAGAAACATAAAAAGAAGAAAGGCTAATATTAAGAAGAAGAGAAGCGTGATCCAAGATTGTTCTACTAAGGTGACCCATAGTAGTATTTTTAAATAGAGAAATCCATTTAAAATTAAAAATAATTCTATCCAATCTCTCCCGAATTCTATAATTGGACCAAGTAAACTTGGAACCAGTCCAACCAATATCCATGAGGCAACACCCGCCATCAACTCGTTATCTCCCATTATCCCACCCGCCATCCCGCACGGTCACCCAATGCAGACCAGACTGAAGTCGGGCATTCACAAACCCAAGCAAATATTTAATCTCCTAGCTCACAACCACACTCCAGACCTTCCTCATACCTACACTCAAGCACTCAAACCTCCTCACTGGCGCGCAGCAATGCAAACTGAAATTGATGCCTTACAGAAACAATCTACCTGGACACTTGTTTCTCCTCCCGCCGACAAGCCCATCTTGGGCTGCAAGTGGACCTACAAGATTAAAACCCTCCCCAACGGCCAGGTGGATCGCTACAAAGCGCGGCTGGTCGCTCTCGGCTACAACCAACAGTTCGGAGTCAACTACAACGAGACCTTTAGTCCCTTGCGATCCAACTGGGCTAGGCCCCTTTCTTTCTCTCTGTTTCGCCTGTGTTCTGTCTCCTTGCGATCCAACGCTCAGGCCTGTTAACAATTAACAGAAAAATTGCAATTAATGACTTCGTCAAACTTAGCAAAAATAGAAAGGTTAATATCATCCTTACAAAATAACCAGATTTTACCACTAGTATTAGCATAAGAAAATTGAAACCCCAATTGATGTTGACAAAGAGAAATCTTAGATGAGTTAACCAATGGTTCAATAATCGCAAAAAAAGTAACTTTATGAATTCTACATATATTTCAAATACGAGATCTAGAGGTTAGATTTTCAACACCCCTAACATTCCAAATGAGAGGCTTGATCATATAAAACAGATTTATTAGAAACTCTAGATATACCTAGAATCCGAAGCTAGTAAATCCTTTTTTTTTCTATTTTTAGAATTTTTTTTCTTTTTATTATTAGAAGACACCCTGAAATCCTCCAAGAACCACAAATAGAATTGAACTTAGGATGATAGTTAATCAAAGAAATTAACTCAACATCTGATTGTATTTCACCTTCTTCCCAATTTGAATGAGACCCATTAGAATGGCATTCCTCCTCAAAAGACAACGGATCAGCATTCATAGATACCATGGAAGATGGATTGGCCTTAGAAGCAATCTGGTCTTCCTCTGCACCCAAACTAGTAGAAGGGAAAGATGAAGGGAAACTAGGAGAAGTAGCAGGAATCTCATTTAAAGCCACATTTGGATTCTCCTTTTCTATGATACCATAACCAGAATAACTTTTAGAGATAGGAGGAATAGCAACAATAAGATCTAATCCCGCAGAATTTCCATTACTAGTATGAGCAACTATAGAAACATTAACTTTTGCAGAAATAGTGGGAATAGTATTTTCTGAATTGGGACATTCAGCATTAGGAACATAATTATTGGAATTCACAATATCATAATTCATCTGTTTCTTTTTGGCCAAGTTCTGATTCCACAAATGAAGATGCAAGTGATAACATGAGCTTTTCATATGTCCCAAATATATACAGTGGTCACAAATCAAGGAACTCATTTAAAATAACTTTCTGGATATACCTGAATTTCTCCGGACCGACCCATACAGAGTCAGATAGGTTTTTGTGATATCTAATTTAACGAGGATATGGGCAACAGAGGGTCGAGTTCCAGAGGTGGTAGCACTATCGGTTTGGATAGTTCTACCAAATAAAGACCCTAGCCCATACAAAATCTGGTGAGGAAATAAATTCAAACGAAAGTCAGGGAATGAAATCCAAAAAGGAACGATAGGAGATTTAGTAGAGATATCAAACGTCGGGAACCATTAATCAACTTCATGTATCAATTGTTCACATAATAGGCTCGAAGGGCAAATTTCTACTATAGTCAAGTTCGTTGGAAAGTTTGATTAGAACGTGTTTGGGACCAAAAAGAATAACAGAAAAGTCACCTAAATGCTTAACAATGAAGAAATTTTTGCGAATGGAGTCCAAAACAGGACGTCAAAGAGAAAACTTTTCTACAAGAGCAAATTTAAAAGGTTCTCCCAGCGCTTGGATTTCTTCTTCAGAAATTCCAAGAGCAGGCAAACGACAGTAAGTAGTATGCTTGAGATCTATAAAATCTGTAGAATTTTGGGAACCGGCCAAGGCCTACTTAAAGTACTTGGACAGTTCCTTAGATGCTAAAGAACCAGGATCCATCCTCTTGAGAGGAATAGAAACCATTCTAGATGATGATGGGTTCGAGGGCTCATCAAAACCCAAAGAAAAACACGAGCGATCGGAAAAATAACCACATAGACAGCTAGCCCGAAGCCAAAATCTAGAGAAACAGGAAACAAGAAGAAGAAAGGTGAAGAGACTCCGCTCGGCAGGTGGTAAATAAGGAATGAAGAGGGCGCGGCGCGGTGAAGAGAAACCCTAACAGAGCTTATTTTTTCAGATTTAATTTAATTTACATTTTTAATCTCTTAACTTTTTTTTGGGGGGAATTTAATCTCTTAACTAAGAAATCTACATTGGAAATTATTATTATTTAACTGTTAAAAAAGCAAGATTTTTTTTTATTTAAAATTATTAATCTCTTGTTACAAAAGCAACGATTGAAGAATTATTACTTACAAAATATTATTATTTTATGGACATAAAAAAAAGAATGCTTAATTATATCATGCCATTAGTTGCTTGCTAAGAAGGAAATGATCAATATTTATATTAATGAGAACATTATTCATATTTACTTAAAGAAATAAATTATTTAAAAATATATATAAAATATCATAGTCCAGCCCTCTCCGGCCTCCTCTCAGTTATACCGTAACCTACAATATCAAAGAGGATTCATTATTTACATTTTAAAAATCCGAAGTAAATCCTTATAACATACTTTAGAAAGAAGAGTAGCAAAAAAGATTACTCGTTTACTAGTCCTTCATTGTTTGATGATATATATATATATATATCTCTGTAGTGTTGGTGGCTTAGTAATTGTGTTTTTTTTTTTTTTTTTACTTATGGTTTATTATGTGATTTACTTTACCAGCTGGTCTGTATTCCTATCTTATATCCAAATTCTATTAATGGGATGCGGCTGGGTGGTATTTCTTGGGTTGTTAGCTTGTCTTTGTTAGGTTAGTTATTTTATATTTCTATTCATTTTCTTGCGAACCCCCTTATCATATCTTTGTTAGGTTACTTATGAGTGTGTTGAGTTTTTAGCAAATGGGAGTGGCATCCGCTTTCCATTTGGGTCTCAGTTATTTTTTGTGAGGCAGGGCAGAGGATCATTTTTAACTTCTTTGCTTTGGCTTGACTTGTCCATCGTTGATTTTTTTACCTCTAATTTTTGGTTTTCTACTTTCTTGTTTGTGTTCTTGAAGGCCGGTTATTTTATTTAAGTTTTTTATTGCAGGCACATTTTGAATTTTCTAGATGTTTAGTGTGCTTATGTGTTGTTTGTTTGTTAATGGTTATGATGAGGTGATTATTTATTAGGCTTTTTTGCTTATCTAATGGTGATTGATTGGCACATGTGGCTTCAATTTTACTGGGTATGGGGGTTTATTGTTGTTTCTAGGAGTGGTTTTTTGAGCTTCCATTTGCAGTTTGGTTGCTGCATGAGGTGCATTTTTGCTCAGAATGGGGTATTTAATTGTTATTTATGTGTGATGAACTCCGTGGTTTCTGGCTCTCATTTTTTGTCTTTCTTTTGTTCTGGCACCTGATTGATCTTTAAGAATATTCGAGCTTTGGGCTTCTGGTTTTTTCGGTAATATTTTTCTCGGGTTATGGCTCTATGTGTGCTTTTATCTTTCTGTTTCATTCTTGTAATTAGGAAGGGGTCTATTACTCTATAGGTTTTTTTTTTTGGTGAGCATTTAGTGAGATTTGATCCCTTTTAAGAACCTTGTAAATTTATTTGTACATTTCCTATGATTTAACAAAATATTAATACAATACAATATACGTGAATTATCGCATGTATTTCTTATGGTGGTTGTGGGAGGAGCATTGAGGCGATAACATTATCTTCAAAAGATTTTGATACTCTTCTTGGTAATTCTTCTTATAGAAAAGGAGACCAACAATTACAAAGATGAGCAACAACTTTGCTAGGATGACTTGCATTAGCCTCAGAAGTGATAGTGGGCATTAATGGTAGTGGTGATGATGGGTGTTGGTGATAGTGTCAATGGCAAGCATCAAGGTTAGTGGTTGTTTGTGTTGAAGATGATGGTGTGTGTGGTAGGAACAGTGAGCTTCAATAATAGTCGTGACTTTAGTCATTAGATTATTGGAATTGGTGAGAATCAACAATGTTAGTGATAGTGAGTTTTGACCTTAGTGGTGATGATGAGGGATAGCCATGTTAGAGATGGTATATATCAAGGTGGTGATTGTGGGTCTCAATATTGGTGGCATCACTAGGCCTCAATATTGGTGGTGTTGGTGAGCATTAGCTACAAAAGCAATGAAGGGTGTCAATATTAACACCAATAGCAACCAACGAAGTTAGTAGCAATGGAAGCATCAACATTGATTGTTTTCCATGGAGGTGATAGTGAGAGTCTGCTTTGGACATGGTGGCAGGCATTAGTATTATTGTGATGGCAAACATTAGTGTTACTATGGCATTTGATTGTAATGGAGGGAGTTAAGGATTGTGGCAATGTTAGGTTTAAGCCTTGGTGAAAAGGACATGAGTTAGTCTTTTGACAATAACAAGCATTATTGATGCTAGCAACAACAAGTTTTGGCATTTATACTTACTACATTAAGTTATATCTATTTGGTGTCATTTGACATTCTTCAATCTCAAAACAATGAGAAAGTATATTCTCTATGGCATTATAGTTTCTATCATGTGTAGAAATTGATGTCATTTCTTAAAAAAAAAATCTCCAAAATATCTTAGAGCTCCCTACTAGAGGCGGCCCTTGAATATAATGCTTCACCTTCTAGCTTATGATTTGATCTCCTTAGTAGTATGGAATGGGCTTTAAGAGAAAGCATTGAATAACTTAACCCTCCTATTCTATGTCTGCTAGTATACTTTTATTGATCTTTTATTGAGCACTTTTATAGCTCATGAATAGAAACAAATCTAGATAATAACAAATAAAATAAAAAGAAAGAAGGGAAAGTATATTGCCTTGGAAGCTTCTAAATTTGATAATAGTGAGATGTAATATTTTAGTAACAATAATGTGAACTTATTGATGAGAAAATTCAATTAATTTCTTTATCTTTAGAAAATTAAAAGAGACTAGACCTTGAAAACTTATAAACTTAGGTAATGACTATTTTAGGATTGTTTTAACTTTATAAGAGTCGATCGGGTTTGAGTCTAATAATGAACATAATAAATACTAATATATATATAATTTCATCTAAACATTTTAAAAAGTTGTTGGAGGTTTACCGATGATTATTTTTACTAAAATTTAAAATCAAGATATTATAATAATACACCATAAAAATTTTGATATATGAGATTTAAGGATGATATTCATTAATTTTATAAATATGCTAAGAGTATTTGAGATTTCAAAGAATAAAAAAGCTATTCCTAAAGCCCCACAATGATTTTAAAAGTAGTTTTCCATCTTTCTCTCAATCAAAACTACATCAGTTATAATTACTTTAAGATAAATTTTAGAGAATAAATTTTCTCCTCAGATCAAATGCAACATACTATCGAATTGCGAAATAAATTAAAAATTAACAGGTGATCATAGTTTTATTTTTAGTCTGCCTATATACATACATTCATCACATTTCATCTTTTTTAGGAATTAGTATGACCATGATACACAGTAATTAAAAAAATTCATTATAAAACTTTTACTTGTAGTTCCTCAATTCATCTCATGATTTAATGGGATTTACTTTATAATTAGGAATGTCTAAAAGTTGGAAATTAAGAGCTAAATTAATGGCATGTTGAATGATTCTAAAAGTATGCAATTCATTAAGGTCTTTAGATGCAATATTACTAAACTAAAGGAGTGGAGAGACTACATCAACCATACATGTGAGTCTTATCAACGTCATAGTTTAGTTCTTTCACATGCAATAAGAATAAGGAGGATTGATCAAAAATCTTCTTTGAAATGGTTCCAAATCCTACTTATTCTATTATTGATGTTAGAGAAGAAGGCATGATGAATTTGCTATAATCAAGATTGAAAATGAAAAAAGTTATTCCTAGCAATAAGGTTTTTTTATAATTTTTCAATTGAACCTTAGCTCTTTTCTTTCGAGTGGATTTAAGTATAGTACTTCATAGTTAGTTTTATGGGATACTATATTGGATGTCTTCTTTATATATTGAACTGGTAAAATTTAATAATCATCTTATTATGTTTGAATGGATCATATTTAAGTCTTACAACCATATTATACCTAATAAGATTTGAGCATTATCCACGGGGATCAAGGACATTGAATTTGACTCGAGCTTCATAATTGCAAATCCTTGTAGTAAGAAATACCTCCTTATGATAGGCAGAGATGTATGGTTGAATCAATAGAGTTGTTCAATCTTGAGTCTATCTCTGGGTATAGTGTGCATTTAGATGACATTCATAGAACTACCTTTGTTTTTAATTAACATATATATTTTCACATTATATGTCATATACATACTAAAAATATTCTTCCTTCACCCATCATCTATCTATTTTTTGTTGGAGTTAAACATCACTTCATTTTGATTTAAGGGTCATCTATAAATTCAATCTCCTCATTAGAAAGAGGTGCATAATCATAAATCCTTTTTAAGGTCATCATTTATAGGACTTGCAATTTCTTCCAAGAAAATAATTTGAGCTTTACATTAATTTTACATATATATGACCCTTTGTGTTATTTAAAATAAATGATTTTCTTAGTATTTTTAGAACTCCTATTAATAGGATTTTTGGGTAAACAATTTGGATAAATAGGTAGCGTGGGTTTATTAGTGGACCATTGAGATGAAATAGAGCAAGCTAATCCTTTTGATCTTAAAAAGATTTTTTTTTTTCTGCACAAATAAATCATTGGAAGGTTTCCTCTATTTTTTAATGATCAAATAAATATTGATGTTCATCCTAACTCCGATGATAATTAATTGGTCAATTACTAATCAATATCAATAGATCAGTTGATCATAAAAACTAGCTCTTCAAAGGTGCTCAATTATTTAGTTATTGGGATATTGCCTTTACTTAGAGTTAATAATTTCCTAAACTCTTATGGTAAATGGGGTTGTATTAAGTTCTTAACTTATCTCTTATTTTAATTTAAATAAGAGTGTTCCTTCCTAGTCTTCATTCTTTGGCTAAGTTATAGGTCCAATATATCTTAGCATGTCTAGTAAATTTAATTTGAGTATATGAACCCTTTGGTAGTCATCCATTCAATGCTAATAAAAAATTTCTCCATTTAGAGTAACCAATCTATGAACCTATTAGGGTAATGAGTGTCATCATATGTGAGATCTTCAACTTTAATTTTTAGTTTTTTTTCTTGATAGGCCAGTAAGTCATCAACATTCATATGAGGATAGTCACTTCAACCCCATTCCTAGGTTTAGGTTATCTTCTATTATATTAGTCTTCTCATTGGTATATAACAAATCATCGTATAAGGGTCCATTATGATTTTAAGCAAGATGTTGGGCAGTATTTCTATTATTTTGCATAAAGTTTGTGATAGATTGCATTTGGTTGTTAGTTCTTACATCTAGGTTCTATTCTCCTCTAATAGTTATTTGGTCTTAGTATCATTTTTATGAAACCTAAGATCTTAGGAATGAACATTCCTAAGTAAGTTTTTAATATGATCTTAGGACATTGATTTTGTTGCAATGAATTTACATGCCTAAGAAATGCAAATTAAACTTATAGTTTTTCTTTATTCAATCTTAACAAATTAATCTTAAATTTTAATTTTAATTCTTGTAGTCTATATGATGAGCTCAACTAAGAATGCAAAGGCAAAATTTGCTTATGGAGCTAGTCATATAAACCCACTCGCAGCTTTGAGTCATGGTCTTATTTATGATATCCAAGAGATAGACTACATCAAAATGTTATGCGGTGAAGGCAACAATACTAAAAATTTAATACTTGCCACGGGAGATCATAGCAGATGCACTTCTATAAATAATGGAACGGTTTATGATCTTAATTATCCCACCTTTGCATTGCAAGCTCAACAGGGAACGTCCTTTTCAACTTCCTTCCAAAGGACAATCGTTAATGTGGGAGTGTCAAATTCAACTTACAAGGCGATCGTGACCGCTCTTAGTCTCAAGATTAATGTTGAACCGAATTTCTTGTCTTTTGAAGATCTTTTGGAGAAGAAATCACTTTCAGTCAAAATTGAAGTAGATGCTCCAAAGACCACTATTTCAGCTGTTTTGATTTGGAGCGATGGTACTTAAAATGATTATATTTATATCAGCTAAAAAACTAATTCTCATCCACTATGAGTTACTTCCATTAATGATTATATTTATTTTTTCTAAGTTCCTAACAATGATGTAATGCATTCTATGTTGAGAAAATTTATTTTTTAATCAATCTCAGGTTTTTTTTTTTAATTCCATAATTTCTATCATACTTTTACATATTTTATTTCCATTTATTCAAAAACATATGTTAAAAATTGCTATGAATATCCTAGAGATCATGTCGAGTGGCATGGCTTTAAAGTGAAGCAAGAAAATAAATCATTCTTATTGCTCAAGATGGATATGGTAAAGAAGTCCTCAAGGATTTCAGGATAGATCATGACTCTAATTCCTGATTGTAATATTTATGTTGTCCAAAATTGATGAAGGTGGAAAAAAGATCCAACTCATTACAAAATTCTTCTTGGAAGCTTATGATACTTAATTTATAGAAGGCTGGATATTATGTTATGTTGTTGGAATGAAAATATGATAAAAATGGATTCACTAATCAAAATTTTGGAGTGATTCACAAGCCTTTAGCGGTAGATTGATTACAAGAAAATTTTTCAATGTTATTCCAAAACTTGACAAATTTTTCTTCTTCACATATTGCCAATATATCAAATATGATGATGATGGTTGGCCATTAGTTGAGATTAATGGAAATAAATAACTATGAGTCTATAGTTCAATTTTTGTGTATGAACATTGAAGTTTGTTGAGGAAAGTTTAGGGGTTTAGAGGGTTTATGTAGAATAAATGTCAACACTAGTCCATATTTGACTAGTATGGGCTGATTTGAATGATTATGTCAAAAAATATATTTTTAGCTGGTTAAATAGTTGAAAGTAATGGTTGAGAGTTATCTTCAGATGTGAACTTATGATTTTGAGTAGATAACAGATTTTGGTGGATTTTAAGAAATGTCAAGATAGATAGAATAAGATTGGATCTTATGCTTCATTTGGGATGTTTTTTTTAGTGCTTTTTAAAGCAGTTTTTTAGTATAAAAATTAAAAATTTTACACTAGAAAGATATATTAAGAAGCAGCAAGAAAGCCAACTTAAACGAAGACTTAATGTTTCCTAAATTTTCTGAGCGTTATATGATGATGTTCAGAGTGGTCTTGAGATTTTGATTGCAGGTTTCCTTGTCTAGATGGATGCATTTTTCCTTAATTTGTGTATGTAACCTGAAAAGTTGTTGGAGATAGGCTATAAAGTTGGTCGATCCATTTTTCCTTAATTTGTGTGATAAGAGTTCGTCATCTAACTATGAATGGATGAAGTGAAATTTATGTTTCTTAAAATGTTCAAGAGGAAGTTGATGGGAGCTTTTGATACCCTGTAGTTGGAGCTAGGTGGAATTGATGAATTTTCTTCTGAAGGTAAGATTTTAGCAAAAACCGTTGAGTAAAATTGATGCTCAAGTATTGCCATCATAAACCAATCTATCTTTTTAGAGTAAGTTAGGGTAGGCTTTATAATATCTATCATATGAAATGTAGATAATTATCTGCTTAAAATTATAATTTTAATTATTTTTGTAGTTGTAAGTGTTAGTGGATTATTTGAAGCTTATAATGATAAAAGATTTGGGTTAAGAATCTGAAATTCAGATGTTTGATTTTTTTTTGCTTTAGAGAGCGGTGCAGCATGGTGCTCTCAGGTAAATGGAGAAAATGAAATTTTGGGTGAGTGTTATGGCAAGGTAGTGTCATTGTGTTGATGAGAATGTAACCTATGAAAGTTTGTCAGAATTTAGGAGAGTTTGGGTGTTTTGTTGGTAGTGCTGCAGTGTTGGAGGTTGAAGCGCCTAGATGACGTTATTAGGCCAAATTAAAGCTTTTTAAAATAATAAATATTTAAAAACAATAGTGCCAACCCAAACGCTCATCAACTTGCAAAGGAATAAAGGAGAGGAGATGAAGGAAAGAGAAGGAAAAGGATAATATTCAAGGTTCGAAATCCGATTTTCGTCTGTTCAGTCAGTTAGGAGAATTTTCAGGCTGAAGTAGGCAACCCATACCCCGTTCTTGTTTTCAATTACAATGTGTACAATGAAAAACATACTTTTAAAAGAGTTTTTCTTATGTTTTAAAAAGATTATATCATGTAAATTTTAGTATATTACTTTATTTTTCTTTCAAGACTATTTGATTATAAAAATATAACATTTCATTCATCAATTTGTTCTATATTAATTTTTTATTATTCTGAAAGATGGTGGCATTTTTGAACTACAGTCAGTTAATAAAATGTGTTATTTTAGCATTATACACAACCTCTATGAAATTGGTAAAGTTTTGAGCACTTTGTATTGGCAACTGAAATATGGAGGATTTCTATACAAGTTGACATATGATGCCATTTGCTTAGAAAATTCAATTGCGTGCTACATTTTCATAATTATATGTTTTATGATATGGAGTTTTTGAAATGAAAAAGGAAAATGCCCTGAAAAATTTGTGCTTGGGCTCATGGTAGAAATATTGTGTATTGGAATATTTGTTTTTGCTTTGAATTGGCTTTGTATTGGAATTATGTTCTATTTTGATTTTGCTAGCTATGCATTTATCTTGAACAGGTGGGAGGTTGAAAATTTGGGAGTTGTAAGTGGTATCAATATGGATTTTGCATTCATATACCTAAAACTTAAAGCTACACTATTCTTATAATTTTATTTTAATTTCTTTCAATATTTTGCATTGAATTCTGTAATGGGAAATGGGATTGACCAACTGAGTTATATTCTCACTTCGTTATATCATTTCAGGCAAAGATAAGGGTTCTATTGAGTAGGTCTAGTTTGATATGAAGCAGAAGGCCAGGTTTAGCATTTATTTATGATTTAGTATCTCATATTGTATTTATATTATTTGTTGAAAGTATTAAAATATGGACTTTTGTAAATGATTATTTCGAGAAGTGAATATGTGGTTTGTGTACATAGAATATTTTTTTTATAGATTATTTATATTTTGTTGGCTCTAGTGTATATGAATTTATTAATGATGACAAATGTAGAAGTATAGGAATTTAGGTTCAAATTCCTCCTTTAGGTCTTAGGGCATTACATGTAGGGTTGTCAATATTTGACACGACCCAAAAACCCGACTCGAACACGACCCAAAAATTTTGGGTTAGGGTCAACTCGAACCTGAAATAGGTCGAGTTCGAGTTCAACATTTCGATTGGTTTCAAAAATTGGGTCGGGTTCGATTTGTCCCTTTCACCAAAAATTGATCAGTTTTTTATCCGAAAATCCGTTTTTGACCCAAAAACACGAGATTGGCCCATTTTGACCCGTTTTTGACCCAAAAAGTGAATATTGACCCATTTTTGTCTCAAAAACTAGCAATTTTTTGTTGGCACTGGGTCATTCAGGTCGTTTTGGGTTGATCCGGACTTGAAGCAGGTCGGTTTGGGTCCTGAAAACCGACCCATTTGCAAAAAACGAGTCGGGTTTAGGTCGAAATGAATAGTGTCGGGTCAGTTTCAGGTTCAACCCGAACCCGACCCGTGACCCGAATTTGACACCCCTAGTTACAGGCTCTTTTTTGGATTTGATCAAATAGGATTTATGAATATGTCTAATATAATTAATTCAATAGAAAAGTTACAGACTTTTTTCATGGTTTTGAACATATTGTTTTAATGTTGATCCAATATGATATGATTGTGTCCAAAAACAAAGATCCAACAAATTTGCTTGTGAGTTTGGAACTCAATCGGAACAAAATATGACAATCAACCCAATAAATATGGAAATGGTCGAGTTGTTATAGAACTAGTCTATAATTTTCTACTAATGTAATTTTGTGGCCTCTCGTTAGTTCTGATGAATATACTAGCTAGGCATAGCGCTTACCATCACTTTGCTATAATAACTCTTAGGGCCAAAATTTAACTCAACAATCATGGGCGATGTTGGTTCTTTCCATCCATTCCAAATGGCTCGATGCAATTTTTTCTTTTGAATCTTAATAGTTATTATAAGCCTCTCTTAAATGTTAGGGCAATATGAGCATATAAGAGGATATTTTTTTCTCCTTCAAGAGAGAAGAGGCAATATTAGATTTTATTCTACCAAAATAAGAAAAGATTTCTCATATTGGGCAGAATTTCTAGGAAACTCTTAGTTTATTGACTTAACATTTAATCAGGCATTGCCCAAGTCAAGAAGCGTGCACATTTTTGATCTTACAATTCGAACCCAGTAGTCTATGCCTTCTGGTTGCCCAAGATCTAATTTTTAATATATATTTAACTTATTTGATAGCTTATGCCTCACGGATACGGTATTTTCATAAAATATTAGAAATAGTCTTTAGAGTGAGAAATTATTTTATGCGGACACCGGATGGTCTGGAAATTAATCAGAATATGCCACGTCATCCGGTATACAGTGATACCTAGCTAGCACGGGTACTGAGCAAAAAAATGACATAACATGTTCTGATTGGTCGATCTCCAGACATCATGTGGGTCTGCACAAAATAATTTTTCAAAAGGACACACTCACATTTCTATGCCAAAGTCAAAATCTGAAAAAAAAAAAAAAAAAAAATTCTGTAGTTGCTTGTTGGCTATTGCTTTTGGGTTTGTCTTGATCTCGATTCATCTGAACGTTTAAAAAACGTACGGCAAATTGCCTTTTTTGAGATTTTAAAATATAAATGAATAACATTGATCAGTTTTAATATTTTTTCATTTAGGACATTTCTGACCGAGCCATACTTGCCCATTTCCAGCTCTAATGAGCGTAAGTTTAATATAACTCTTATTATATTTTGAATTGAAAAATAGATTTATTTTATTGGAGATGTCTTTAAGAATAAATTCAAATATTTTAAAATTTATTGTGATAAAATTCTAATAAGTCTTATCATAAAGATTTTACGTTGAATTTACGTAAATGCAATATAAAAATCGTAGGAAAATAAAAATAAAAGCATTATTTGTACATACTAAAATTTAAATTCTATAAAAAACATTATCTGACAAAATAGAGACATAAGTGCTTATAGTTAATTATCTGATAATAAATTTCATTGCTTATTCCATTGAAAATTAAAAAAAAATAAAAAATAAAAAACACGTAGAAGTAGACGGATTAAGTATTTTGGCATAATTTTCTTAAGAATATTATATAGATCATTTATAGGGAATTCCTTACAGAATTTACGTCCAAGGAAGAATTCAAAGCTGAAGTTGTTTCTCCTCACTGGCAACTCTTAGTTAATAAATATAATTCCTTGCACAAAAAACGCCTATATAAACCCATCACCCTTCCATAGAATGGCAGTAACAAATTGGGTTTTGCCTCCTTAAACTCAAAATTAATCGCGATTATGGATCGGCAATTATTCCCTTTGCTATCTTCATTTCTTCTCCTAATGCTTGCAACGAAGGCTCTCAGAAGCCATGCGGAGACCACAGAGCTCAACCAAAGAGTATGATTGCAATATTCATTTCACAATATTTATTATTTCTTTTATTTACCACAATTGCATGCAATTTTTTAATGTGAACAATCTATAGCCATACATCGTGTACATGGGAGAAAAGCCAAGCGAATTAGTTGGCCTGCCACCATTAGCTCACTCAGAACTGCTCCAGAAAGCAACTGGATTAAGGTGATCTGCCCAAACAAGTCCTATCTTTTTTCTCGATTTTCTGGTTCCGATTTTTTTTTTAATAAATATCAAGTTAATTATTTTTTTGCTTATATATAAATGCATATTTTCCATTCAAAAATAATGCTGAATGCAGCAACGAGGAAGCGACGAAGCGTCTGATATATAGTTACACCAAGAGTTTTAATGGCTTCGCCGCTATGCTGTCCGATGAAGAAGCAAGGAAGTTATCTGGTAATATAAATATGCACATAAATCAAAAGAAAACTAGCTAGAATTGCAATCATAAATTCAATGCTATTAATGCATAATATTTGGCTTGAAAAATATCAATTTTTCAAATTTGCTGTGTTGTATAAACTCAGGCATGGAAGAATTGGTTTCTGTGTTCCCAAGCAAGCAAAGGCAACTTCACACCACAAGATCATGGAACTTCATGGGTTTTCCATCAAGCGCTCCACGTCGGCCCTTTGAGTCAGATGTTATCGTCGGCATGATCGACACAGGGATCTGGCCTGA